>NW_017803713.1:1570534-1610472 GCF_001625305.1 Branchiostoma belcheri | reverse complement strand
CGGGCATATGACGGCCTGACAGGCAAAGTAAATGCCCTGGTGGAGTTGATCAACTTTCAGAGAGACATCACGCGGAGACACGTGGTAGTGCATCTAGGGGGTTCTGATACCCAAATTTTGCCAATGACAGGGCCAAATGGCTTCTTCTATTTGTCACTGATCGGTATTGTTCATGCATCACAGTGAATGTGCATAAGTTCGGCCAACGCGAGATTACTCCCGACATGGTTAGGCGGACTTCTCCGGCAAGCTAACCCCTCTACTAGGCTTTGAAATTATTCACCCTAAGTAGCCGCAAGACAATTTGCTAGCCTGCTGTGCAGGCCCCGCGGCAGTGGGGAAGAGTTTTTAACGCGTTACTTGCCAGCCATCCTACATAGCCGCCGAGAGAAGGTTCCATTCCGCCCACGGATGGACGGCTATATTAAAATAACGCGTAAAAACTCTTCCCCACCGCCGCGGGGCCTGGGGTCACAGGAGGCTAACAATTTGCCCAGTCTCTAAATGCGTCTCTGACGGAAACTACTAGTACTACGGTTATCAGCCACCTCACCAGACCAGACATGCCGAAAAAAGTGTAAAGTTAATTATCTTCGCTGTAGTTCCTCTGGGAGAAGACACGAACATCTGTATCGGTATAGCCGGTATAACCGCCCTTCGGCGTAACACACCAGCTTCGCAGGCACGCGGCACGGCGGCAGCTAGGTGTATCACACCGAACGGCTTGTTGTTTTTTTTTAAAAATATAATTTCCAACATGTAATCACAAGACGTGGTGACGGCACACTCAAGTTTTTCAAACTTAAATTAATGCCGCCACCAACACAGGGGACTCATTTTCACCTGAGCGAAGTGAGGAAAGTCGTGTAAAGTGCCTTTCCCAAGGGCACAAGATCGGTGGCATGTTAGGACTCGAACCCGGGACCTCTAGGTTCAGAGTCGAGCACTCTGCCGCCACGCCACACGACCCCACGGCTTGTTATCATTACAGAATAATAACATTTTCTCATTAATTGTGCAAATTAAGTCTTTTTTTTACATAATCAATATCTGCCTGTGTTTATCTCGTTCTCAATTAGCAATGTCACAAGCTTCATAGTCCTATGATGGAATGCAGATGATTTATAGAATTTTCCCATAAATTATGCAAATTACATCAGATTTGCATAATTGTTACATAATTATATTAAGCATCGCGTAAGCTACCTGCATACCCAAAATCATGACGATCCGTCAACCGCTTCTTGAGTTATGCTCTTTGGATATTTTCAAACAGATAGTCCTGCAGTTCCAGAGCAAGCCTCTAGGGGGCCCAAACTCACGTCATTTCTTCCCCAGCACAAGAGCTACCTACCATCCAAATTTCGTCACCCTAGCATGTTTAGATCATGAGATATCAAAACCGGAAGTTCAGCTGCAGTACCATAACAAGCCGCTAGGGGGCCCAAAATCTAATCATTTTGAGGTCTCATTAAGACCTACCCACCTACCAAGTACATGTATCAAAACAATCCATCAAGGCCTTCTCAAGTTATGTAGACACGGTTTTCAAAATGTTTGGCTAAACCCAACAGTTGACGCCAAGCATTTTGGAAACGTGTTCAAACAACGTCTGAAAGACACGTTTGTTTCTGGCTGGAGGCAAGAAATAAGAAATTACAATAAACTGCAAACCTATTCTAAATTCAAAACGGACTTCACTTTTGAGAAGTACCTTTCATCAATCCAAAACAAATCATTTGTTGCTAACATAACCAAACTGCGAATCAGTGCACATTGTTTAGAAATAGAAAAAGGTCGTTATAAGAATGTACCAGCCACTCAGAGACGCTGTCCTACATGTAAACATACTGTTGAAGATGAATTTCACTTTTTATTATCTTGTCCCATGTATACTGAAGAAAGGTTGACACTTATGAATATGATTTCACGTAACTCAAACATTACCTTACCTAAGACAAGCTCAGATACTTTTAATTTACTGATGTCATGTCCTGAACCAATATCCTTGTTTATGGGCCAATTCATATCCTCTGCTCTTCGGAAAAGAAACAATATCATCTGTGACACCTTGAACTGATGTTAACATTGTATCCATGTTCCATATATATTGTATAATTCATCACGCACAATTATAGGGTAGCGTTAGAATAAGGTATCTAGAAGTAGATTTTAGTATTGTTGTTATCTTTTGATTTAAACACTTGCCATACATTGTATCCATTGCAATTGTTGCGCAATAAAGATTGATTGATTGATTGATTGATTGATTGATTGAAGTTATCGTGTTTACAGACGGACGGACGGACGGACGGACGGACACACACACGAACGCCTCTGAAAACATAACCTTCTTGGCGAAGTTAGTAATGGACTGTCATCTAAGAGTAACGTTAAACATTATAGATTATTACAATGTTTGCAAAATGACATTTTTAGCAAGTCTAAGAAGGGAGGATGGCAGCATTTTCTGACACATAAAGATCTCAATCCACGGGGTCGCAAATTGGAGCTTCTATGGCCCTGGATCTTCTCTGGTATACCATCCCTTTATTTCGGCCAATTTCTACTATTTTTCCAGCGATCCGCGGTGCCTGGTAGAGGCTAATGTGTCAGAGGAACAGGGCAGTTAAAAAACTTCACAATCTTCCCTCCCAACATATCTGCTTGAAGAGAAAGTGCCTCTCATCCATGCCACCTGTCGACTTTCATTTAAAAACGCAACAACCTTCAGTTCAACGTCGACTATGTCTGAGATGTAAAACTAACATCTTTCAAAGAAAACACACAGACACCGTACACTTGATGTGTCACATCTTTTGATAGCTTTACCGCCGGTTTTTGAATCAAAGTGTTCCCGCCACCGAGACGTACTGAGCACCTTTAACGTCTATAAGGATAACTGGTCAAAGTTCACCAGACTGAGACGTCACTTAAAATGGCGGACAATGGAACAGTTCAGCTGGTAGGTAGTACCCCCTGGTTATTCTGTCGTCATCCTCGCTACGAATATTCAGCAAAGGTACGTCACAATATCATGAATAAGCGCCCCAACACTCTGCGTTTGTTTTGGCCAGGTAACGCCGACGATTAGTGTTGAATGCGCAGAGAACGGAGCTGTGGCGGCTGCGGGGAAAGATCGGGAGAGTTCCGGGAGCAAACGGCACTCTCTCTACTCCACGTCAGGCCGGAGCAGACAGACCAGCACGTCGGGCTTCCACAGGACGGCTAGTGCTGCTGGGTAGGCAAACACACTGGTTTTAGACTGTACATTCAGATACAGAAACACACGGTACCTTAGCAAGGTAAAGGTGGCGTGATGTAACGTTATATAAATTAAGTGATGTGATTAACTCATTTGCATTTTGAGTGTCAGTGACTAGTGCAAGCAACAAGTGAAATATATCAAGTGTGAACAAGTTAGGACACAACAACAGCATGAACACGGAACAGAAGAGAGACTGCTGATCAGTCTTTTGTTGCTTTTGGAGAAAATGTTTTAGTTTCTTCTAGACAAATACTATTTATTTTTGAAGCAGGTCTGTAGTACTGTTTGCACCCACATCTTGTTCAGACATCTTGTACTTATGTTAAGTTAGTGTTGTGTGCTTTATTGATCCGCAACCATGACAACACAACAACTTCGAATGAACATTTATTCTCTACTCCAGACAGGATACAGCTCAACAGCCTGAAAAATATAACCTGTTGACATGTTTCAAGGGAATAAAATTCCTCATTAAATATTTAACGTTAATGTTTAAAGAAATAATTTAGAATCTGACAAGACTGATGGAAAAAAATCTGCAAAAGCGATTAGTGATAATATTAAAAATGGCAGGTGGTGACTGGTGAGGTAGGTGACAGACTACTAGTATCTGAGGACCTGTCAGGATGTTGTTCTAGTGAGGCATGTGTATAAGTCATCTCTGCCATTGGCATGAGTCGCTTGAACTTGGCAAACTGAGTTGACGCAAGTTACCAGTCAGGATAGCAGGATTGCCAAATTTGTGACATTTCAGTATTTTTACTTCCATACACATGTACTATGTTTACATATTCAAATTTGAGAAAATACTGGACTCTTACTGCAGCTCTGAGACCTTCCAACTGTAATGCAAAAACATGTTTAGGACAACAGTTTGATTGGTCAGTGGCAAATTAAAGCAGATTTGTCTGTATCTGTATAGCTGGTATAACCACCCCTTGGCATAACACACCAGCAGAAAGTTGCCACATGTAACTTGTACATGTACGTCAGGGCTCGAAATCCTTTTTTTCAGGTACGTGCAAAATTGCACATTGGCAAAACTTTTAGGTGCAATTTGAAAAATTTATGTGCAAAATTATATTTATGATCATGTCATTATAATCATGTGCATTTTGCATATTGCACATGGGTATTTTGAGCCCTGTATGTGTACTCTGAGTACCAGTTTGTGGCTTACTACTATTTTGACAAGTTTCACATCTGCCCTCCATTAGTAGTCAGACAATTAGTTGCTCAATTTGATTTTGGGCTAGACGTAAACCTAGCCATGGTGATGTCTTGGAAGTAATGACAAATGAATAAGACCCTGTGTTCTCAGTTGATCCTGCAACAGGAAAACCATTTAATGATTTAGTTAAAGCTGCCTCTGGATCTGGGCCAGAATCAAGTTCCAAATGGAGCTGTAGATGGCATTCCTAGAGAGACCAGGTCCAGCATCGATGCATGTTTTCTATGTGTCACACATCTGTACCGTCACTCCACTGCCTGTTTATTGATTTACATGTAAACCACTTTTGGGTGCAGATGCAAGAAATTGAAGTACGTACTAGCTTCTTCAAGTTGCAGTTCAAATATAAGGCCAGTACTGCTCTGAAATTTCAAAGTAGTTCATAACTTGGCCTAAACGGACGTTCATCCTTGAATATTTGGGCGAAGCTGAACATTGATTATCACATCATATTGATCAGAGACATTTAGTTAATCAGTATATTTGGGTTATGCTTTGCATTCATTGGAATCAGGTTTCAGTTAAACTTTGTACCTGTTTTATAGCTGACCCATTAAGATATCACAGTGCATTCCTTTTTGTGTCCATGCTCAGCAATTGAAAGGAACCGGGTCAACTCACACAGAGCTGACAATAATATATTGACATAGTTCTGGCCTGGGTTTTGTACAAATTACAAGTTGAAGTAACAGCCCCAGCGCTATCGTTACGACATAGCTGCCCGCATCTTAACTTTAGGCTCTTACCATGACAGTATATCTTTCCATCTGTCTATATCCTTGTATATGTATTTGCTAAAAGTTCTATGTATCCATAGCATACATCTAGCTTAATTATAGTTTATACTGCTCCAAACAAAATGATTTTCATGGAAATCCTACAGCTTCTATCACCATCACCTCACAAAGCCCAGTGGTCGAAATACTTTTTTTTCAGTGCTCTGCAATATTGCAGAAGAGTCAAAATTTTGTTCTGCAATTTGAAATCTCCACAGCCTCCATACTACAACCTTCTCAAACCATGAATGCACATCATTACCAGCATCTTCACTGGTCTTTCACCAACCAGTATCTTCACGGGTCTTTCACCGCTGTCTCCCACTACAAGCTACTACAACTAAAATAATACCTTACCTTTAAATGTACTAGTAATCACACCCACATATCATCCTTCCACATAACATACTAATAAAAGACACACAAAAAAACAGTACGATTTTTTGGTGCTACCTGAAACGGTCAGACTACTACCTTTCGTCAGTGACACTAAGGCCATGTTTATGTGAAGTCAACCAAGGCGCTTTACATGTGGTTTACCCCGAAGCCGGTTACAAGTGGCTCCATCTGAACGCTCCAAATCACATTGAAAGCGCCTCGATCCCAAACCACTTCTAGAGGTGGTTTCGAATCGGTTTTCCTGCATCGCAATTTGCGTCTGAACGCAATGTGATTTCAATGTGACTTCACCTGGTCATGGATAACGGGGTGATATTTCTTTATTTATATGCAATACCACATTTTACGTGGTAGCAACTTAAAGAGAAGTAATGGTCAAATAATGTGTCCGTTCTAGGACGAGCTTCACTGCCTCTGGCGGGACCACGTCGGCATTCGGCCGAGATACGCTGGGAGGGGGGCATCAGCAAGCAGGTCGTTGACCCCTGACATTGATAACACGCCACCTTGCGTGTTTTCATCAAACATCAATGAATGCAGTTTCGTAGAATCGTGATCGGACACGGTTTGCAAGGAATGTATGGCACGTGGACTAGATGTGAGGAATGTGAGTTATCCGAATCGCGGTTTGGGTGACTTCACATAAACTCGGCCTAAGAGAATTGCAGGTTTATAAGCACGACCTATTGAATGATTCATATGCAAATTAGTGAAGACAAATTTTTGGAAGTCCAAAGGGAAACAAAAGATAGACGAGTCAAGACAAGGATGATGCAAATTAGTGAAGAAGCTCCTGTTGCTTCAAAACAGGACCTTGAGTGTTGTCTGTCCTTGGGGCCAGAGAGTTCTAGTTTGCTAAATTGAAAATTATTGAATCTGGAGCCTATTTTTCCTTCTGCAAAATTGCAGATTGTATAAATTTTTCTTCTGCAATCTTGAAAATCTATCTGCAGATTGCAGACTGCAGACAGGTATTTCGAACACTGAAGCCTATGTCCAACACAGAAAAGGGCTGAGAAAGAAGTCTTTTAGCTGCAACAATGAATTCAATTATTCCTTGCTTGTAAAATTGTAAAAGCAAAGTACTGATTGAATCAGAGATATTCCCTTGCATTGTTATGGGTGTATGAAAGAAATCAATGATGATTTAGTTATCAGTCCGGTGACTAGTACTTAGGTAATGACTTGAGCTGGCCTTCAGTTATATCTGTCCAGGCCATAATTGCGCTGATCAATTTCTGGGCAGCCAGTCTAGATTGTAACATTTACGTCATTCAGGAGTATTCGCTCTCTGAGAGGCTAATTGCCTATCTAATAGATTCTGTGAAGGTGACATTACACTCACGCACAGGGCAGATTTTGCTTTTGGCAAGCTAATGCAGGGTTGGACAAGTTTTCAAAAATCCACTTGCCCTACCGGGCAAGTACCTGGTCATTTCCACTTGCCCGAACCAACTTTTCACTTGCCCAAAATATGACGCATTTCGATTCATTTTACTAGCAGAAAGGAAATTATTTTATTTATTGGATGCTTTATTCATCAAAATTGTTTAAAACTTGATCAAAATAATGCAGGGGCTATATACTTTGCATCTCAAAAATTTACTTGCCCAATCGGGCAAGTGCAGGGACATATTTACTTGCCCGAACAGTACTTTTACTTGCCCTGGGCAAGTGGGCAATGGGACTTGTCCAACCCTGTAATGGGTACGTTTCACCATATATATGCACCATTTCACCATATATATGCAAGTACCACTTCAGAATGTATACTACTTGTAGTTGGCAGTTATACAGAATTATAAATGATAGTCCACTTAAAGGTCATGGATTGTAATGGAAAACCTGGCATACCTGCAGGCACACTGACTTTGTACGTCGGATTCTGATTGTAGGATAATCAATTTCTCTATTCCTGTTCTTTCATCTTCAACTACCAGTAGCTAGGAGGGAGAGGCAGCAGTGCAAATACTCTCTCACAGCATGGTTATTTACTTTCAACCCAGAAGTACATTGAGCCCTATGCCCAGTGGCTATGACTGAAAGCTGGATACCAGCTGTTTGGGAAATAGAATCAATTATTGATAATTGTGTTACTGTGCTGGTTGAACGATTTGAATGGAAACCACAAATTAGCAAATTATCAGTGATATTAAAGGGTGCCAACTCCACATTTTCTTTCAAACTTACTGGCAAGACAATATGAAGGATTCCACAAATATTGTATATACTATTACAGATATATTTTTCAAATATTTTTTTTAAAGGTAGAATGAAGGCTGAAAGGAATATATTTTCTTCAGTTAGAATATATTTGTAATTTTTTTGGATGGGTGCTTGGCTCCTGGAAATGTGCCATAATCATGATACTGTATTACTCTATTTACAAAAACGTCAGGTCTGTATTAGTGGTTTAGCTCAGTCATATTGTGGGACTTGAGTTATAAATAATGCAAAAATATCTTTATGCAGTCGCAAGCATTTCATGTGCAATTGTACAGTGTTTTGTCTACTGTGGCATTTGAAATAGAGGTTATCCCAGTGATTCTTGATATTGAAAGGCCACATGTTTGATTTGTATGTTGTCCTCCCCAACGTAGTCCATTTTCTGTGCATTGCAAGTGAGGTGTGGAAGAGGAATAACACTTCCTAAAGGGTATGCACACAACGGTGTTGTGACAGATTGTTGATGGTGTAGTCGCTGTCATTATGTGAGGGTAGCAGATGGATAGGTTTGCCCTTCTCTCCCTGCTAAAGCGGATGTAGGACGAGAAGTCCTCACCATCAGGCCGACAATTTGCATAGCAGGCTTTATGATGGGTAGTGACGTGCGCGGTGCTCTCTTGGGGCCAGTGCGCAGTGCAGGTAACTGACTTCCATCAAGGAAAGCCGACATTTCCTGCACCATGGAGCAGTATCGGTATGCAGACATGGCCAAGAGGTAAGGGGAAAATGTCTTGCTACTGTTTACTCACATAGGGAAGAAATTTTAGCAACATTGCAAGGGATGGGAAATTATTATATGTCCAAATGTTTTACTCATTACATAAGCATCCATGATAGTATCAGATTGGGGTATAGCTATGATGATTGCGCGTTCATCATGGTATTTACTGTTATGCCTGCTGGCACCATTCTTTGTACTTCATACTTGTGATAATGGTTTGTGAGCAGTAATGCCTCCTTCATGTTTAGTATCAGAGTACCATTACTACTACTAGGTGTCTCTGATAGCAGACCAGTGATATTGACTGCGCTGTCGACCCACTTACACTACAGCACTGTGTGTACCATCCCAACAAATAGCTGGATGTATTATTTGGTCATTATTACTTGTATATGTGTACACTAGTACATACATATACTTACATGTACACATACGGGACAGTGTTAGTGTTACTGCTTTTTGCTACATGACATAGCAAGAGACAGCTGACTTTTCCAGGCTGCTCACAAACGTACACCTGGAATATGTGTAGACTGATTTACATACCATCCAATATATGTATATTGTCCCTTATGAATTTGTTTGTTTTGATTTTGTTTTGAAATATACAAGTGCTATAGGTTTCAAATATTTGTCATGAATATTTTAGCCTGTGTCATTTTGAAATACCTCACAGGTAATATAGGTCATACCAGACGGAGTATTCTTTTGACATGCAGTAACGCTACAGTAGGGAGGCCTCCCCTTGGACAAAAGATTTGGGCTCAAGCAGTTCTGAAATGGCTTGGAAGTAATGGATGATTCCAAACAAATAAAGAGGGAGGAGCTAGACATCAGGGGAAGAAGATTTCCATGGTGATGCTTTGATTTGATGTACATGTACATTATGTCTTGAATGGTTAGAATGTGATGTACATCCTTCAGGTTTAGCTTTAGATGTTTTATTTACCACTGTCATATTTCCCCATTCCCATAAGAATTGGAGGCAAGGGTAGGATGCGTAAGCTAGATACCCATCATAACTCATAAGTGTTACAGAAAAAAAATCACTGAAGATTTGTTTGAAATTGTAAGGAATAATGTGTATGCCATCATGTTTTAATCTTGTCTCTATCCCAGGGAGCTATAATGTGCTATAGCTATGTGCTAATGAGCTATACTGTTTGTATATTTTGTCATATGTTGTCTTCTTGATGCTATACAGTACCAGATTATTCTCCTCCTGCACCTGTCTACATGTGAAAACATTCCCTAACCTGGGAATTCTTTGTTGTTTTGTGTAGATCTAGCAATTTCATTATGAAATGAAATATAGATTGTTTTTTCAGAATTGAATGTCAAGTGAAAGAGGGGCCATCAGCAGCTATGTGTACAAGTAACTTAATTGTGAAGAACACTATTATTTAGGATATTGATTATTGATAATGATATTGTGAGATTTCAAATTATTTGAAAAAGTGTACATTTAGTTTTTACAAGAATGTAACTGTGTCTAGGATGAAAGTATATGAGGAAACTTACAACCTGTAGTACCTTCAGGATTCCAATGCTACTGTTTACATCCAGATAACCTTTGACCAAAGTAAACTACAAATAGTGAAAGGGACAGGTCAGTGATCCTAAATTTAAAGGTGACCTCTCTCATTGGTCTTCCTGTATTTACTCAGCTGGCAGTGTGTTAGCTCTGACCTCCATTGCCTGGCTTTGGTATTTGGTCAACTCAAAGGACATGACTGTTACTAAAGTATAGAGTCATTAGACCAGCTAAGTAGTTAGATGTATTACTTTGCCACACATATTGTTGAAGTATAGGAGTTGCTGTAGTTCTGCTATAGAACACTAGGGGGAGCTAGTAGACAAGCCCTTTCACTACATTCCTTTTTTTGTACCCTTGGAAAACCAGGGAAATGTTGATACTGTTGTGGAATTATTTTCTGGCATGAGCAAAAATCATGCGCATTTCTGCCATACATGGGTTTAGAAATGAGTTGTGACATTTTGTGAATGTCCTCATAGTCAAGTGCTGAATATTTGTCCTCAGCAGGTCAAATAACTGCAAATTGTCATAGAAGCCTTACCATCTTAGCATCAGCATTCAGACTTGATTTCTGTGAAGAGCTTAATATTCTAATTTTTTATAACTTAGATGCACTCACAAATCATTTGATGTACTCACAAACTATTTGATGAAAAATTGTACATGATACCCCTGCAGAAAAGTGGTATGTCCTGCTGTCAGCCAAATGACCCTATTTAGAATACTGATGGTGTTGTGTTTCAGCTGGGCTGCTCATTGGTTGGTAGAGGGTAGGTGGCATGATGTGACTGTATGGATGAGTAGTTTCTGCTCCTGTTATGCAAATTTAGGGTCATACTACTCAGTATGCAGTTAGGATAGATATAAAATCCAATTAGGCTGTTGGTTTACAAAGACATGATAGTGTACATAGACGTATGACTAGTACTATAACAAAATACTGTTGTCAATACTTAGTTGTTTGTATCTTTGAACATCTAGGTCATTATATATTTGGAGAGTTTTGATTGTTTCAAGGCTTGTGTCCCCCTGGCTTTAAATGGGCAGAACTGGTATTGCACATTTATTTATCCAGACACCACAGTGTATTTCCATGAAGTGCCTTCCTTACCTAGTGCCAATTATGTTGAAGTTTTGTCAATCACAGAAAATATGAGGAGTTGACAAAGTTCCTAATTGTTTTTTGTGATGAAGGAGAGAGTTGTGATGTGGTTAAAGAAGAGGAGGGTCCGCCGGTTAAGAGGTGTGAGGTATGAATATACTTGTAACTTGGCTTGTCAGAATTATGGTGTGATATCATGTAGGTCACAATATATCTACTGCTGCATGACTTACCGGCAACTTGCAATTTTCAGGTAAAAATAGAAATTGTAAGAACTGGTATGATCTTTTGAAACCAATTTGTTTCAGGTTGAAAAAATGAGGTTATCATTTGAGTCATATCACCATATACATGTAGGTAGAGATATTGTAACATGGCAATCTAATTTTAACTTATTTAATATTTAAGTTGATGTGTAATTTTTTGTGAATCTCATTGGTGGCACTTTCTTGTGATATGAAAAGCTGTCACTTGCCATACTAGCCAACACACACCACATGTTTTGACCTATTTTCCTGTTCTAGTTTGTTGTTGTTTATCATCAACAGCATTAACTTAATGATTAAGCATTTTTTACTTCCTTGTCGGCCAAGCACGAATAGGTACCTGGTACCTGAGATGAAAAAATATGTCCCTGGCTCTAATTTTTCCATCTCAAATCACTGAAATTCAAATATTCCAATGTAGCATGATCTTCGGTGTTTTTATTCAGGCAGTAATTCTTATATAGCCTATAACTAATAACAGAGAAGAAAGATCACGCCCTGTAAAATACGTATGGTAATCTGGTTTTGTGAGTACATCTATCTGTGGGCATTACTGGGACAAACAATGTTTCGATATTGCTTAACCTAGAATCTCATGAAAGTGACTGATGTATGTTTGTTAGCATGACAGTGCTCGCCAGTGCTTTGCAGTGGTTTTTCCTGTTTATTAAAATGGCAGTATACCTGGCCAGTGTCTAGATAAGATGGGCAACATCTGTTTACTCTTTAAACAACATTGCATTTCAATCATAGGACAGGTGAAAAAATATGTACTACATATTTTGTCTCCTGTCCAATGATTGAAATGCAATGTTGTTTAAAGAGTAAACAGATGTTGCCCATCAATACAGGTGAAGACTTTTTTTAAAATCCTACTATAATGTAGTTTGTAGGATTCTTTAAAAAGTCTTCACCTGTATTGGGACTTTTTCTCAGAGGAAGTAGCAGGGAACAAAAATTTTTGATTTACTTGTGCCAGAGCTATCAAGACATACATTTTATCCTCCTGTAGGTCATCTAGAAATTGTATAGAAAACTGTTGTGTTGCTGTCTACTCCCATTATTCATCATGTTGTGTGTTTTTTTCAATTTTCTCCCAGAAGCAGGTAACAAACCAGCCCACACTTGCATGAAATTGTTGTGACCAGTAATGAAGCATGCTCATGTGGAGACAAGGTAGCTCTCAATGTAGCAGCTGATTTTCACCTCTTGTAAGTTGTATCAGGCTCCCCAGTAGAAATGGCAAGGGATATGCCAATTAGCATGTGACGACCTGCAAACTATCAGCTTGTCACCTACTCTGGGAGGTGGTAGTTTTGAAGGGTGCAGAAGACTGTCAAAGTAGGAGACCTTCAACAGCTCATAATGCAGGTGTCTAAGGTGTACCATACTGAAACTGAATCTATAAGTTGCCATGGAAACTGAGCCAGTGGGATCTTTTCTTGGCACCATTAAAGGATCACCTTGTCTTAATCTCCATGGTTGCTTTGTATGCAAGGTTGAAAGACTCTAGAAGAAGCTTGCTGAGGGATTGTTCTATGGAAGTTGATGGCTATTCACTTATTCTTGAGTTTTGAATTTTACCATGGATTTTGATATTTCTATAAGAGCTTACCAGGTAACTGCCACAAGAAGGGGGTGGGGGTTACTTAATTGAAACACATTTAGAATGGCAACAAAATAATGTATAGTACATGTGTATGAAAATTAAAATGGATATGTACTTGCTGGCTTCTATAGAGAAATTAATCAGGCTTTTAGGGTAAGCATTCATGCTCCTCTAATGACTCAAATGTTGGGTACATATCAAAGAAGTTTGAATCCTGAAGATCATTCATTTTCCATGAGCTAAATGACTATGAAAAGTAAACTGTTTGTTCATGTTTGTTCGTTTGTATGTGCCTTTATTTACACCTGAAATTGCTCTATTCAGCCATCAGGTCCACTTTATGGCCATCAAAAGTCAACATTTGTTAACACCAAGCGTGCATACCCTTGTTTTAAATCCTCTGCACCACAGTTTCTGACAAAAGGTACAGTTTTGTATTTCATTAGATGTTATTATCATCACCCCATTTTATCTGAAGAAACCAAGGGAAACAGTTCCTCAGCTGTTTCCTCCCATTCTGACCTCTCCTGGGCACATCCTATGGTGGAAAAATTTGATACTGAAATGACTGTTACTGGTGGAAGCTAGGGTTGAGAAGCTAAAAGGCACTGTCAATGGAATAGTAGAGAGACATTGTGTCAAGTATATGTTTACAGCATATCATATAATGGGATGTTGAATAGTTTCCCCAGACTTCTTCTTTATATATGATAAATTATGTATATCATTTACAAAACTAAAAAATGTTTTTGTCACTATCTACAAGGCAGAATTGGTTTATTTGGATTATACCTATATAATTGCAAAACTTATGATATTTTATTTTCAGTATGCAACTTTATAACTTGAATCTAAAGTTGGAAATGTCTGCCCCTGCTGCAGACAATGTTTCTTATTGTGCCTCGGGAACCACTATTGATTTTTGTCAATGGACTGCTGAGTGCTTTTCTGGAGTGCATTAATAATTAAGAATCCTGTCCTGAATCATTGTGACATCGACACGTGCTGTGCTGTTTTTGCTGACAGTACAGATCTAGCCCAGTGTCTGTGTCGTCACACGCACTTGTTGATGGTGAAAAGCCAGCACAGTGCTCTTAAGAGTATTGCAGTGGAGAAAAGAAATTCCATTCATTTGATTGTTATTTCATATCCCATTTTCAAATCATATTGTATTATATAGCTCTTGATATTGTATGATGTTGTGAAAATATAGTTTTTTTTTTGCTTGGTGATGGAATTTCTAGAAGTGTCTGTGCTGCTTTATTTCTGCTCATAGGATTTGTTCAATTCTGGAAACTGCTTTCAAAAGATTATTTTTGGCAGATGTTTCAATCATGGAAGGGCAGCTATAAGCATTTCCACACGAGGAGGCAAATGTGAATCATTGTGCAAGGTGCACTATTACTTCCACTAGCCTGGTTATAAATTTGCAACCTCTTTACAGTAATTGATAAATTGAGTTGGAAGAGTCCACTGCACATAGAGGGACACGGTCAGCATAGTCATTTGTACATTGTAATGTAACATAAAAAGACTTCTGTATAATGCTTGAAAAAACCCCAGCAATGAACAGTGTCCAACAACTCAGAAGAAGATGATAATCAGCACTAATATGCCTGTTCTGTATTCCTTTGACTGGTAGCATCACACTGTGAAAGGCTACACGAGTGCCCTTGAATGCGCGGAGATCGATCAATCTCCCCCTCATGTTTTAGTCTGTCTGGCCCTGTGCACAGTATTAACAGGATTGTGTTAGGTTTGCTAACATGGCTGCCAGGAGGATGGGGAGAGATGGGGAGGTGTAACACAGGTAAGGGGACCCGTTGGACAGGATTTACTTCCACATAGTGTCAAGAAATGTTGGCTGAACCCATCATGAATCTTAAGATAGAGGAATAAGTGGATGTATTACCTTGATTGGGATACTGGAATGTGTGCAAACGTTTACATTTTTTGTAGGTCATTTAGTAAACAGATTCCATCAGTCTTGGAGGTAGAGATGTGAATGTGTAGAGTGTGTTAGTCATCAGATTTGTAGGAGAGGGTGGCTAGAGCTCACTTGTATAATCTTGTGTAAGGATTGTTCAGGACACTATTTTATAAACTGCACACATGGGATTTAATGATGATTCTTATTTCCTTTATATGAACAGGGAAAGATTTACATGTACATTGTAATGTATGTGTGCCATGGCTGACACGTATTTCCTGTAACAATGGTCCCACCTTCTAAACTTAATAACTGTGCTTTAGATAGTCACACATTTTCATTGGTCAATAATCACATGACAAAGAATGCTGGTTGAAAACAGGATCTTAGACTAGCATTTTGTTATTGATGAAAAGACCCTCAATCAGTTTGCTTGTTTTGCCACAACTGATATATTGGGAAGTAATAATGATGTTTGTTTAGTGGTCTGAAACACAATAAATGCACAATTTCTCAGGTTTATGCATTCAATGTGAATGTATGCATCAAAACATTCTTTGTGACAATACACATGTACTTACATACCCAGTATATTTCAACTACATGTACTTGTATGGCATGTTTTTTTTCCAAACTCCCTGCAATTTCCACTTTCCAGATTAATTAGATTAAATGACAGGTTAGGCAAAGGTATGAAATGGCCAAAACTAAAGGCAATAGCAAATTCTTGAGAATTTCTATTATAATCTTCTTAAAAGTGTGATATGACTTCCATAATTCAAACTTTTTTGTACAGTATAGATTTAGTGAGATATTTCAGTGATGATGTAATGAAAAATTTTAAAGGTATGGTAGCTAACTACTATACTATTATATTTTCCCAGAAAGGTGTACAGCATTTTATGACACTTTACCTGAAGATGACATCATTTTATGGTAGTTGGCATTGGAAAAATGATGTGAAATGCCCCCCCCCCACACACTATACATTGTATGATGACAGTCATCCCCAGCTGTTGATAAATCATCTTAGCCCTAAACCACTGCCTCTACTGCTGTGTGAATTATTAATAAGGTGGCTTTAGTACAAACCATAAATCTTGGAGGCAAGACCTACTTTTAAAACTGCGTCTGATATCACTGCATGCCCTTTTGATAAGCGCCTTTGATATCGTGTTACGAATGACAGGCTGTCGCCACAGTTTGAAGAGCGCCATGTATGATATAACTACCCTGGTATCATCATGGCTTTCTGTTGCCTCGTAAGTGGGAAATCTATGGGTGTCATCAGTGCTGGGTGCTGGAGGCGTGTCACCATTACTCTGGGGTATCATTCATCTCCCAGTAGACCCATCTCACCAGCAAGTTTCTGCGGTAATAACATAGGGGTGCTGCAAGGTAGATTTTCTTCCAAGTATTAGTAGTTATATAAGTACACGTATCATCTACTCTCATATCTTATATTGTTTATCAATTGATATTCATATATTTGTATGCTATAGCAATTATTTTGTCAAATAACTGGTAAACTGATGATAAGTAAGGGGTAACTTTGAAGATCACAGTTTTGTTAAAAAATATGTATTTTCAAGGGAAGATGGGGCTATTCTATTTTGATGTCAATTCGGATTCTCCTACACTGTATGAGTACATATTGCCTTTGTTGCCCTTTGCTGAAATATGTCCAATTATTTTGATCATGGCTGGATATAGAAAACTATTCCCTTGTTGATGTGCCAAAATGCTTCCCCAGGGATTCCTTTTGTTTTGTTACCTTCGCTTTTACCAGGCTTGCTTTTCTCTATGGCTGTAACCATGCTGTATGTGTGCTGTTGCATGCCAAAAGAATACTTTAAAGAAATGTAGTAGATTATTTCAAGATAAGCATGTTTACTGCTAGCATTGCAATGTTAGAATTTCAGTATGGATGGTAAAGAGTTATGCCAGGCATATCTCTGATGAAGTCAGGAGAATGCTTCTTTAGGTTCGATTTACAATACTCGTATCAAAAGCCTACTTCAGACCCAAATATAGTATAGCAGCTTCTGTCTTATTTCTAAAACGTTACGTAGGAACTATTAGGATATTGTAATTGTTGTATTTTGGGTTCATTTACCATCATGTTAAAACATCAGCAGAAAACCATGTATCTTGACAAGTCCCCCCATTAATAAATCATTTGGAATAATATTATTCTATTTCTGTATTTTGAAGAGGGTCATAAGGGCAGAACTATAAGAAAGAATTGCTAAGACTCTGTTAATATTTGATAAGACGTAGGTAGATTTCTGAAACATTTTGTTCTTCTTTGAATGCCAGTGTCTATGATGATATGGATATGGAAAACCAATAAACATCTTTTGACAATGTTACATCAGATGTGTTTACATAAACATAGGGTGCATTATGCAACTGTACTTTGTGATTTAAGTAATTCTAAGGTAATTTGTGGGTTAAATCAGAGTTTGGTAACTTTAAATTAATGCACTGCATCCTAGTTAGTTAGTGCAACCAGATTGATGACTCCTGAATTTCTGCATCAGGATTTGCAGCATGTTTGGGTATTGCCAATTAATATTAAAATTTTGCCCCTCTTGGTTGGAATGCTCCAAAAATCATGATCTTACCAACTGACTGGTGGCACAGACTTGGTATCAGATCTCAGGTCAGAAAGCATTGTTTGATATTTATGTGGCTAGGGTCTTTCACAATTTCATTTCGATAGTTTGGCTGTTTTGGAGGCAAAAAATATATACACTGGATGCATGACATAATACTTGAGGTTCTGTCCATGGTGCTGGAATTGTGCAGTTCTTGGAATAAGCCTTCAATTCACATCAAGCCAGTTTTCTTTCAAATATTATGGTTACTTGAATGTAAAATTGGATTTTCTCCGATTTATCACCTGTATCAACATGATCTGCAGAGATGGAACCAAACTGACTATCCTATTCCACACAAATCTTGTGACAAATAAAACTGAATGGTTCATATGTCTTCTCCTATCTTTGGCTAATAAAACTTGAGAGTTCACATGTCTTCTCCCACCCATAACTATTGCATTATTAATGCCTATACATGTGGAAGTCATTGGTCTCACTGGATGGAAATCCAGACTGGCACAGGATGTTTTGTAACGACACAATTTCTTGTTTGAGACACACTCTTACAGAATGTGTCCTGTCCTGACAAAGTTAAAATAAATAGATTAAAAAAAAAAGACTGGAGTGTTTACCTGGAGTGTTTACCTATATGTAAGGGCATACAGTGAATTTTGATGCAATTTTATAGACTTAGATTGAAATGAAAGTACTTTCGGCAGTTATAGGGCAGTTCATATTTTCAGTATTGTGATTGTTCTGAAGGAAGGATATTTATAGTGTCATTGGTTGGTCAACAGATGTTGGTATGAAGTGTGTTGTAGTTTTCACAATTATCCGATCCTTTATCTTCATGAATTTCATTTAAAAAGTTTGGAAAGATTTCCTCTGCTATGGGCATCCACTTGTTGATCTTATATAATGGACATGAGTTTATATATGTGAAACTGTCTACTTGCTGAAGTTGCAATTGGCCTAGTGCTACTCTATGAGAGTGGGTGTAACTTCTATTCAGTTGTCTCTTTGTCTCCGGCTAGTCTGTGCATGGTCCTTAGTGATAAGGCAGACAGGTTTTGACATCCATGGAACATCCAGAGAAGGGAGCATCAGCTTTTGTTCAGTATCTGGTCACTTTATCTTAATGTTTCTCCCACACTTGCCAAAGTCATGATTGTTTCATGCCCAAGATGGAAAAGCAATCAGATACTCCCACTGCTGAGTGAGCAAATATCACACAACCTATTGCCCTTGGGAGACGGATCATAGCCAGGGAAGGAGAAAAGGTGGAAAGTGTCTTTATTCATTAGTCAATCAGGTTAACCAAAAGATTGTTAAACTATAATATCGATAATCTAATACAACAATGCAGAAATAGCTGGGATTGTGTCAATTTTTACAAAATTGTTTGAAAGAGTCATATGGTTCAGAAGGTACTACAGGTTTTGTGAAAAGTAGCCATTGCGGCAGTAAAGCAGCTAAATTATGTCCAAAAAGTAAAAAAAAAACTGTTGTTGACGAAAAGTAAATATAATGGTAGCTATGGTTGAAGATGCAAAGATACATGTATGTAAGGTATCACTCTCATTACCATCATCACTACTTTCAGCATGTGACACTAAGCAAGTCTGCCTTTATGTGTAAGACATCATTATCATAGTCATCAGCACGACTCTCAGCTTGTTAAGACCGGAGCTGCCATTTTCTGTCATTGCCTCCTTTCAATTGTTAGCACTAGCTCAACTGTTTGACTTTTGGTTCTGTTGTTCGCAGAGTCTCCTTATTTCAGACAAATCCATCCCATGGTAACCAGGAACAGGCACATCGTCATAGAATACAATTCATTTGAGAGGGACTGTGCTTTGTTTTCGGTACGGAATTGTATAAGTCTTGTTTCAATTCAGATTCATACTTTTTGCAGATCATTAGAACTTGGTGGGATGATGATAAATCTAATTCAAAGTCTCCCTAAAATTTCAGAAATGCTCCTTCGAAGAAGTACACATGTATGTAATTGACCGCCCCCTTAATGGGGAGATTTTGCTTCCTGATCTTATTGTCCTGATCTTTCTGATGTGAAATTTGTAGTGTTTTATGGCCGCCTCTCCCATTTAGCCCCCTGAAGTCAGTGATGGGAATAGGCAGGATTAAATGGAGCGTGGGACATCCTGGCTGCTCCTGGATGTGAGGGATTTGTTAATGGGGAACCTGTACTCTGAAGGGAAGGTTACACTTTTATGTATGTGCTGCCAGACTACTAGTCTGATGTACAAGGTAGGTATGTACAGAGTAAGCAACAATGATGGGTCAAAATACTCCCAGTCCTATCATTAGAATTGATGTTGCAGACTGTACTGGGCAGATTGGCTTGTGGTAGCGTATATGATTTTTGGGTTGAATCCTTTGGGGCTGTCCCTGTGCCAGCCCGTCAGCAATAATTCCTCAGGCTTCGTGAAAATTTCCAATAATTGTACGCTTGAACAATTACTTATGCAGCTCGTGTGGAATTCATCTTCATCTGATATCCCCTGATTTTCTTTTGTGGAAAGAGGCTGCTGTATTTCAGTATGATCAATATGGCCACCATTTTCCTCTGAAGCTGAAGCTGTTCAGTGGTTTGCAAGCCGCTCTTCCTTTGGCACACACGTATATGTAGTTAGTTGAATGCTTAGTGTGGAAATGTAAACGCTTGAAGCCTTTCCAGAGGGGAGTATTTCATGTTCGGACATGGCGCTGTAGCAGAAATGTATTCTTACAGGTACGTACTGTAATGCCAAGTATATTTGTTATACTGTCCCCCGCCATTGAAAGTTGCAATTGCCTATGTACTGCTATCCTTCTCTCTTGTCTCAATACCATATGTGTATTTTTACATACATGTTCAGAAGCATTTCTATTTTACGTCAATTTAACATATTGGGATCCTTTAATCATAATACATTTATTTAATACATTATACATGATCAAATATAAGGATTTTAATGATGGGGCCCTATAGACCGTTTTTCTGATTCTGAATGCACTTGATGATGTTGTGAATTTATTTTTCTCTTACGCAAATATGGGTAATACCTTTATGTAGGATAATGGGAGCCTGAAACCTTAAACAGGCCTGTTATACAGTCTCAATCATTTTGTCAGATTAAACAAGATCCCTTGATGTATTGTCTCCCTATGTTTCTATCTTCTTTTTCCATCCGTGAGTGGTGTGCTACAGACCACTGATTGATAAGTCAGTTGTAATGAGTATGTCCTAATGTCCCAGAGAATTCCTGGTGTTAGGGGTTAATTTCTGTGTAGCATCAGTCTGACATGTTCCAGATCTCACCAGTGCGGACCCAGTGTGCAGAATTTTGATCATGAGAGGCTGTGTGCATGAAGATGCACTGCGGAGTGTGTGGATGTGATGCATTGATTTTAGCTGAGATGGAAATAGATGTCTGCTGTTATAATTAAATGTTAGGGCACAGTAAGTCTTTCCACTGGTTTACATTTCCACAATACATGACTGTACATAATGTATTCCTTGAGGTAAAGCCCAGGGCAAGTATATGTAGAGGTCCTAGATGCTAAGGTAAAATAACTTCATCTTCTGTTCTATCGGTGGCCTCATAGGGCCATTGGAGTATATATGAAAATTATGTACTATTAGTAAACTGAGTATTAGAAAAAAAGGTAGCATATAGTTTCCAGTATGAAGTGTTTCTTTAGGATGGATGAAAATTCCCGATGATTTTTGATGCAGTATTTTTTCAATCAACGCCTTTGTAAATTGATGACCACCCACTATTTCCTGGATTCCATTCAGGATCCTGACTGCTTTCTACCATAATCCCCAGCTTTTTTATGTAGCATGATGAGAGACATCTGAAGAGGAGGTGTGAACAATGACTAACATGCCAAACTCCCACATGCAGCTGGTAATGTGGTATGGAGAGCATCCATGGGGCAGTGATGATGTCATTACAAAATAATATGTAATGTATTTCCCCACAAATATGGACATTCATGAGGGTCCAAACAAAGCTCCATGATTTCTATATTCACCTCAGTAACAGCCCATTGATTAATCAATAGATGCTAATTTGTAAACACCATGCCCAAACAGATGGAGACACTGCATATATGTGTATCATGGGCTTGCAATTACTATATATTGTGTAGATATCCTGCTCATCACAAAATGACATTGGGCCAATTTACACGGGGCAAAAAATATCATTTGGTTTGCATCGGATGACATGTGGCACCACGCCAAATAGTACTTTTCCCCCATTGTCCGTCCATTACGTCCAGTATGTCCAGAAAGGTGGTGTATTGTTTAAAGCTGTTGTCCCTTCACCACTGTATGTACCAACATTGCCTTGTGAAAGCATCATCTAGCAGGAAAGAGGCCACTACATAATATTATTGTAGCCTATTAATTCTAGTAAGATGTTGGCTATGCGTACATGTACATTCAAACACAGAAAAAAGGAAAAGTATAAATAATCAAATAATCAATATATTGCCATTGGATTTCATAAAATAATGTATGACTACTTGCTTCTCTTCACAGTAATAATTACTAATATGCCATGGTTTTAGAAATAGATTTTGTATTAACACAGTTACAATAGATCATGCTTAGGATAGTGTTTCTTGGTTACAGTCCAATCTTCAACCCGTAAGAATAATGTCCTTTCGAGTCTCCTTCCCAGCACCTCCATAGTTGACTGAATACATTCCAGAGAAATGACGTTCAGCCTGATATTTGGACATGCCTATTGGTATTCATGAGTAATGGATCACCACCTGTATAGAGTGTAATGCAGCATATCTCTGATCATCCTCCAGTTAATTTCATCATTATATAAATATTTCATGATGACATGAGTTCTTTTATTCATGCCAGCCTGAATTACACACAGTCATGGACAATTATGAGAATGTACCAGACTGTTCAATAGCTTTTGGCAAATTTTCATTGATTCATTTCCCTGGTCCTTATTTATATGTGTATATCATTATTCTACATCTGAAGAAAGAAATAGTTATGTGGTTGTTGCCTCCCATAATACAATTGTTCAACCTACAAGTTATAGATCATGAATATTTATGATTATTAATTTGTTAGCAATGTAATTGTAAGCACAATTGTATATACACACAAATATTTTAGGCACTAGTACTCAGTAGTAAAGCACATGTACTTGCCATTAACAAATGGGAATCAAACAGGTTTTTTCTTGACATCATTATTCGTTATGTCTGCTGTAACAGTGTTACATTTATGGCTGTGTGACATGTACAGTTATGGTGTTAGGGTGGACTTCTACCCAAATATAGACATGAACAAAATTTATCTATGTATGATTTTGCTGTGATGTTTATGAGTAAGTTACATGAAACAAATGGTTCATAAAGTTCCCATACTGGTCCAGTTTGCCATTCATTTTTTGACATTTGCCCTCTTCTCTCTTTTCTGTTCCCTACCTGTGCTACCACAGTCGACTCGAGTCACAGCTCACCTCCAGTGAGGAATGCATCACACCTGTACCGGAAGACAGGTGGGTCCTTTGCTGTTGTTTTTGATAGAAGACCGTTAGTCATTATCATGCCAATAGTACAGTTAACAGTGATCTGTTGCCTGTATTGTTTGCTGCACAAATCCCATTACTTTCTTTTCCATTATTATGTGTGTGTGCATGTGTATTTGTATGTGTGCCTGTGTGTGTGTGTATTCTTGCTTCAGTTCCTCTGAAGATATTCAGATATGTTAATAGTACAAACTAGACTGAGGTGGTCTATGAATCTTTTCGGAACCTCTTGGATTGGGGCTATCGGGGATATTTGGGTTCTATTGATATATGAGCCCCCAAGATACCTATGCCCAATGCCCTTTTTATGGAAAGGTGCAACACACCTGGAGCAGTTCACCACTTACATCATTCACTTTTAGATTCTGTCAGCTTAGGAAGTATGATTTATGTATCATGGACGTATGTAGTTCTAAAAAAATAAGGTTTACAAAGTATTCTGTGACAAACCACACACATACATGCACATGCACTACAAAGAAAGGCAACAAAAACCAACAGACTGGAATGGCTGGATCTAATATCCCTGTAATAGCGGTATCAGACATCTGTGTTCTAGTATATTAACTCTGGGATACCCAATGCCCAATACCTGTAGGCTGGGATTTCCTTGCACTGCTTCCATGCCACTACTTGGAAATGAATGTGCCTGAGGTGAATGCAGATGTGGTGACATGTTACTGTTATTATGTTTGAGATCTCATTTGCTAGTAAAGAGTATTGATTTTTGAGAGTCGCTGCAAGCAAATGAACTGACGGTTTCACCTGATAGGAGTTGACATTTGTATAGAGAATTTGCATGCATAGTTGGATTTAGTATGGACATCTCTCACTGCTACAAAATATATGCTGTGCAACAGCTGATGGGGTGTCTAGCCAAGGTGTAAGTCCTGGTTTAAGGACTTGAGTTTTAGTCATTTGGGGGATGTTGAGATTGACAAGATGGCATTTTGATCAATCTTTTTATACACTGTTAGAAACAACAGGTGGCTATAATGGGCCTTACATGTAGGTGTGCTAAAGCAAACCAAACAACAAACAAACAAACAAACAAATGCACATAAAAAAATGAACTTTTGCACCAATGTTAATAATTACAGTATTAAAGCAGCTATGATTTTCATGCACAATATGGAAGAATATGGTCTGAATATATTAACATACCATAATGTAGATTTACTGGTACCAGGTCCACATTTTTCGATATGCCGAGTACGTATATATACATTCTAATCAATAGTTCTTTAAAAAAAAATGCAGATGCTTGCTAACATGAGGCCATGCCAAGTTCTGATTTGAATGGAACAGCTTGATGAATGTTGGTTGGAGGGTACTTCTATTGTGGTTAAGAAACAGTAATGCCAGTTAACACACCAACCTACTATAAAGGGTAGTCCCTTTTGTGTGAATGTGCCATATGGAACCTAGCATTCAGAAAGGATTGGTCACAACATTATTGTGGAGTAGTGTGAAGCCAAGTAGTACTGATCTGGTTATTTATAAATGCTCTAACTATAATATCATCTTCCCACCCCTTCAGCATATTCTAGTGCCTATTACTGTGCAAATAGCATTGCACTGTGGTAATTAGGAAGTACGTCAGCATTGAGGCTGGAGCCTGAACTGCCGACAGCATTATATCTCCGTCATTGGTGTGGCGCCATTTGCGTACTTCGCTTATCGCCACCTCTATCACTCGGTCCATCCGCAGGCTGACGCTTCAGGTGATTGTATATGTGACCTCACATCACTCGGTCTGTTCCCAGATGGACACTTTGGCCCGTTCACAGACTGATGCTTCAGGGTGGCTGTATGGGAAGCATGTTATCTGACATATATACGGGTGTTGTCTAAATATCACTGACAACCTTTACTGTGCTAAGAGCTGTTTGTCAGTAACAACAGTGCAGTTGAATCAGAACTTCATCCAGTCAAACCAGTGGCAAGAAGTTACAAAATGCCCCTCGGTCGAACCAGGAGAGCTTTCAGCATCCAGGCCTCTACCCCTAACTCCCTGTCTGTGAACCTGCTGGCCCTACGCAGGAAGTAAGTACTGTCTTTGTTCATATGGATTAAAAAGAGGATTCCTAGTGGGGAATTTGATAGTGTCATGGTAATTTTGTACCAGAAACTTTGCAAGCATATTACAAATGTTTACAGGTGTGCTGTGTAGGTGCATTATCAAGTACCGTTGATGAGAAAATTGCTACTTACTTTTACCACTGGACTGTTGCCATAGGCACAAATCTGCTTTAAGTAGTTGCCTGGAGGTGCAAATTAGAGTCAGCATTTCTTGAAGAGGCAGATTATGAAGGATGTCGTCCCCATGCAGCTTAGAACAAATTGGGGGCTGATGGTCGAATGCGAGATAAAAAAGGTCTACCCCTGGGTGCCTTGCCTAGTGTCTGTACATATAGGTACATGTATAGGTTAAGGTATGGATTGCCTGTTGCAGTTGAAAAACATAGTACTGAAAAGTAAATTATAAGTATGAAGCAGGTCAAACTCAAGGCAAATTTAGGATATTTTGATAGGGCAGGAAGTCTTGGTTATGGCTTCCATTTTTCAGCCAAATCAGGGTCACCCCTACTCTTTGATATGCTGAGGTCTGCTTCAGAAGCCTCCACCCCAACAGGAAATTGATCAGTAGTTTGATGTATGTCATGAATGATAAAAATACAAGAACCTGTCATAGGTTTGATCTACAAGTTTTCATGTTCACTCCCTCAAGTCTATCACAGATCCCCTCCCCCTGTCAGGATCAACTGACAATGTACACATGATTTATTGTGTCCCTCCCACTAACAGAAAGGAAGCAGGTGAAGCAAGACCTCCCAGGTGTAACGTAATTCTCCTGTCTCACTGTGGGTTAACAATACTCAAGTTTCCAGACAGAAGGAACTGGATGGCCTTTTGTATAAACATGTGCTGAGCTAAGCTTGTGAACTCCCTGTACAAAATGGCATACTACAGCAATACCCGCCATTTAAGCGTCCCCACTCTTCATTTCAACAACGGACTTGGTTTCAGACGGCGCAGAAAGTGAGTAAACATTGTCTCGGCTCTTATAGACCTTGAGTCTGCACGGTGCCTGGGCTTAGTTTTCATGGCAGGTGGATTCACCTGGGTTTTAGAGCTCTTGTGCCTGTCAGCTATTTTCAGGAACATTCAATACTTATGATATAGGTTACTGTGAAATAATCAATTAGGAAAGTCCTTGTAGCTTGCTTAGCAGCTGTATCTTTTCCAACATCCCATAGCTGCTACTGTTTATGTATCAAGCAGCAATGTTTATGTGAAAGTAAAGACACAGTTTTATTTCCAGATCTTTGGTATAAACGTACAGCTGAAAGTTTGTATGCGGGGGTATAAAGTTCATGTCTCTAGCCTGAAGGTAAAAATATTATAACTCAGTATACGAGCGATCTCTGTTTTTGTTTACATCATGTACATGCAAATTATTTGAAGCCATATGCAAACTATTGGCGTGCAAATCAACCAACCGTCACCCACGTTTTGCATACCACAACGTCATGGTGATGGCTCGTATTATAGAGTGTCTACTTTTCAAAGAAGAATCGGATTTTTGCATGAATTACAAAAAGGCATGCGGTACCTGCTAATGTGTGGTACAGGGTGCTCACAGGCTATTGGCTCTGACCTCTACCATTGGTACTGTGGCAGTACATGTATCCCAGTATTGTTGTGCAAGCTATTTTGTTACTCATGTCTTGAGCTTGGAAGGCTGGTAACTGAATGGGGGCTCTTTTCCGTAGAGCGAAATCGACCGTTTTAATTATACGTAGAGCGTAGACGGACCGGTCTAATTCAACGTAGAACGTAATTGGCACATTTTGCATAGAGTGTATTGGCCGTTTTAATTCTACGTAATGCGTTGTAGCCACTTGGAATTTGTCGTAAAGCGTAATCAAGAAGTTTCGGAATTCAGCTTAGAGCGTTGTCAGGACCCTCCCCCCCTCATGCCGGCCCCCTGAAGAAAAGGAACAGTGGAGGGTAGGTAAGGTACTAGTTTAGTTAACTGTTTTATCGTATTTAAAAGTCATTTTGAAAGACTCTACTTTTACTGTCATGTCACTTTCAGTTTCATGCTTAAATGTCTAAAATCCAACAGAATGGGGATTACTGTAAGGCTGTATAGATGTTGGTACCACATTTTAAACTATGGCCACAGGCTGTCTAACACCTGTATATGCCCCAGCTGTGACCCACATACCTTCCTGTTTCTATATTGTTCAGGTGTACACAGGACCAACAAGGAGAAGTCGTAGACATCATCCCTCCATGAAATAGCTTGTTATTTTGTAATCTTTTGGTGTATTTCAATAGAGATATTATGAGTCAAACTTTGTTTTTATCAGCAGAATGATTTGTGGTGTCACTTTGTATTTATCAAGCTGTCATGTGCAGGCGTTTAGTGTCTTGTTACCATGGTTTGTTTACTTTGATGGCCAGCAGGTCATTTGCCTTAGCCTGGGTACCATCCCCAGTAGTATATTCGCAAACTCTATAACTGTTATAGAGTTTGCGAATATACTACTGGGGATGGTACCCAGGCTACATTTGCCTGTACATGTAGGTCAATGACCAGGCAAATGACCTGCAGACCAGACAAACAAGATTTATTTTCCTGCAGACTGTCTAGGGGTAAAAATAGATAGGACTGCCTGGGTCTGACCTGCCAGCTGGAGGTATAAACAAAAACACTCTGTCCCAACTTTTGGGTCAAACAGACCATTCTATTATGAAGTAGGGGGTGAAAAAAGTGAAAAATCCTTTTAAATTAAGCAATAAAAATATGCGACAACCTGCTAATGCACTCCAAAACACAAAGAGACTCAACAACTACCCACATACCAAAAATCATACCAAACCATCCCCCAGATTTTCCAAACATTCAACACAAAAAGTCCAACATTAAACATTTTGTAAATATCAAACGCAAACAGCTAGGGGACCCAAATTTAAACCACTAAACCATGGTAATAACAACTACATGCTACCTTAATATCGCACAAACAGTCCATAACGCGAAAACAACAGAATAAAAAATTAAACTGCAGTACCAAGGTCAATCACCAGGGGCTCAAAGTCAACCTACACAATCTCCAAGGCCCCATCCATCAATCTGCCAAATATCGTACAGTTCCTTCTCACCGATCTTCAGATATCAGACCAAACATGAAACGGAGTAAAAACAGTACCCCCATTTTCATGGAGAGTAAAAAGACCTGTAGGGCTCTGACCCTTGACACCAATACCTGAGTGTACAGATAACATGGTAGCTGTCACATAATTTCATGATTTGCATTTCCCTGGGTGCAACATTTCCAGTTCTTTTCCTGATAGGTGGCTTGTAGTCATTTTTATGCTAAGTTGTATGTACCCTGCCATTCTATGTGTATATGTTGAGGATGGTCCTTTAGGATTCTTTCTACTGTAGCTGCTCACCCCTCTATCTGCATGGAACAGATGGCACAGGCTAAGGCAGGTTCTGGTTGATATTACTAGTGCTCATGCATCTACAAGTTGATCAGCAACTATAGCAGCAGTAGAGTTAAGCTCTTGATCTCATTTCGACAGCAGGAACTACAGAAAGTGCCTGCAGAGGTCGTGATCCGTATTAGATCTATGACAGGATGGGGACGGGGGACATTATGTTGTAGGGCCATGTACTAGACACATAAAGATACATTGACAAAATATACTATCTATTTCTAAACCACATAGAGTTTTATATCAGTTTTACAGTGTCATGTAATTCATGTGAGGAATCTGATTTTGCATCTTGATATGTCTTTGGTCTAAAGAATTATTTGTAATGACAAAAATGTTTATCATATACGTAATAAAAATCCCTGAAATACGGACAAAGGTTAGCTGATGATGCATATGAATTCCAGAGATGGTGTTTATTTGATGCATGACAACGATGTACATTAAAGCAGAGGTATGAATTTTACCTCAGACAAGTCATTTTCTTAGGTTTGAAAGGACTGTTCTTATCCTAACATCAGCTATTATTCTTAGGTCACGAGTTAGTCCTATTTCAAGGGGTCAGATATCCAATGAATGACTCTTGATGTGAGTACACTCTATCCATCCCGACTGTCTGCTAATGCGCTGGCCAGTCCTCGAGATGAAAGTGCCTGTAAGCTGGGGTCTTCTCCAAAACCTAGAGTACCACAACCAGTACTTCAGAAGTGTGTAGGTACAAAGTACCGAACTCAGTATCTCAGCATGATTAAAACACCCCTCAGGGAGATGTGTTTCTGTGAGATTTTAGTTTTAAGGATAGAGCACCATCGAAGCCTTGCCAAAGTATTTGTACATCGTTGTACCAGTAAAAACTTTATCAAGAAAATCCATTACTTTGGCCTGATGTTTACTTAATGTAGTACATATAGAATACTACACAGTGTATTCCGTATCGCCCGAGGTACCAGCCTGACCCACGGAATACAGTGTGTTTATTATCATATATTATATTTTATTTATGTCATACCCACCCAAGAAAACAGACATTTCGATGCAAAATGTGCCGAAATTTGGTGAATCTAAACAAAAAGTGTAACAGCATCTATTCCAACATCCAAATTCGGTGTTCAAAGTTTTGGAAGCGGTGCACTCGGTGCGTGCAAGACACGTTCGAATTATTCTATGGAACTTATGGAACCCCGGGCCGTACTGCTAGTTATCACATGGGCCAGAACACGCATATCGAACATAATCGCAGCCCAGGTATGACATAATGGACTCATACTCTACAAGTATATAATGGAACCTAAACCTTAGAATAACCCCACAGCTGGACATAGTTTAATAAGCTTTCAGTAGGCAGTCTGATCTCACTAGTCCTTTCACATACAATGCATATTTCATTATCTCCATTACCATTTACTTCCCCCTTTCACAGAATTTTATCTCCCTTGATGGGATATGAGGCACTTGTCAGGAGTTATTGAAAGCCTTTAAGGTCAAGTGCAAGAGAGGGGTTAGCAAAGTAAAGCCCAAAATAGAACCTCTATTTAGAATGTAATTGCTCTGCAGGTGGGCACAGGCTGCTGCCAGCTATTAGTATTAGGAGGAAGAGTTTGTCTATGAGGGCTTCAGGCTTGTCTGTACTGATTGTTCACAGAGTTAGTATATTGTATATCTTGCGATACCTGGTGTCACAGCAATGGTTAAAACATGACTGCCGTCATGAAGAGAAGTGTGCGTCTATGCTGACCATCTTCTCAAGAATGTATCTGTTTGTCAGTTGCCACCAACCAAGGGTAAAACTAAAAGCCAACAGTACAGCTTCCAGCCTGAACAATGCTTGTTTGTTTGTTTGTTAATTGATTTTATCAGGGGCTTGTATTGACTGTAGTAAGTTTAAGGTTTTTATGTGTCAAAAGTCCAAGACAGCAACACAAACACAGCAACATACATTTAAATCTGCTGTTATATACTGGTAATACATGTATTTGGGAAAGTTGACTCAATCTGCAAATGCCTCATTAATCACAGCATCAAATTTGAATAAAAACATACATGTAGCACGTAATGTCAATATTTTGTCTGTTTTCATGGTGATATCGTTAACAATTGAGCAGGACAGTTTTCATCATTTAAATCAGTTCAGCTCTACTCAATACAGATTTCTACAAAGAGCAATAAAGAGTAGAATTGGAAAACAATGCAAAATAGTAATTATCCTTTAAACTTTCATATTTTGTACTGTTATTAAGGTCAGACACATTTATTTAACCTTGAAGGGTGTCAAAGTTCATTGTCTGTGGATGAGTCAGCGCTCCCAAATGGAGTTTTCATGTGGTCAGGGTAGCCTTTTTGGCTGTCAAGACAGGTGTTTGTAAAGTAAACAACTCTGTTTGCAAAGCATTCAGTTCTAGACCCTGAACAGCCATTCAGTATCGTGCCGTATGATATATACCATGCAGTGTTTCTTCAAGAAGATATCTCCATATCTAAGTGTGGATGGAGCATAGCAGGAAACTATTATTGTTACAGTAGTAAAATGTATTTCCATATAACTAACATTAAGTGGTACTACCTGTATGGAAGGCAGACTGACCCTAAGCCATGAGGGTGGGGGATTCTATTCAGCTTGAATAGGTTAGGACAGCCTTTATTATGCAAATAGGACAGCCACCAATGGGAGAGGGGCTTGGGTATAAGGGGCGTGACCATGAGAGGTGTGGCTATGTGTATCACCCGATGTGTCGTGCCACCTTATTGTTGTGTTACTCACCTGAAACAGAATGACCTAGCGGCTTGCCAGCAAGCATGCCTTGTTTGAGAATGAGTTGATTTGCGGCAGGTTTTGGGTGGATACATGACTAGCATGGTGTTCTATACCATGGAAAAGGGTTTGAGGAAGTTTCGGCGGAGATTGTCCCTTCCAGTTGCTAAAAGGTGAGAGGATGTAATCTCGAAATGTAGTCATGGTGGAAAATGATTTACATAGCAAACTTCCAGGTGCTCAAAACAGGGAAATACAGGCAGAAGAGCTGCAAATATTTCCACTGTTACTTCCTTGGTTCTCCTTCTGTTTGTATTTCTGTGTAGTCACTCTTTTAATCCTCCATTAGTGCATATTTGTTAGAATGTAAAAGGTGAAACAGTAAATCTCACTTCATTAGTGACAGCAGAGATTTATACAGAGCCAAAGGTTCCATTAGGTGGACTTGTAATTATGGTAACCAGGCTGGAAAAGTAATGGGTTTGTATGATTGTGCCGATGATTGGCCTGCATTCTGTTCTTGTTGTCATGTGAAATGTTGGCACAGTCAGTTTCTGTGGTGATGCTTTTGTATCCTTGGGCCATGTTGGTTTAATTACTAAGATTTTAAACAGAACAGGAGTCAAAACAAACCAGGCACGAGAAAGGGGGAAACGAAGTAGGACTGGTGGAGGGGTACTTCATACTGACAGCTGTGGATAGAAACTACTTGATAAACTAACAGTATTTCATTGTATTTATTTTCATATGTGTAGTGATTGTTCATTTTGTCGTTCTTTTTTATGTCAAAGAAAGCTTGTTTCTTGGACACACTGTCTCTTAATTGCCTTTATTTAAGTGTGGTTGGAAACGCCACAGAAATATCAGGGCTGGTATGTGTATATCATTCTGGTACTTTAATTTTAAGAAAGAAGTCTTGACTTCCCAAAAGACAATATCCTACACTGTTGCACACAAAGTTGCTATTGGTTGATTGCTGGAACTTGTAGAAACAGAAAACTAAATTAAGCACATATAGCTGCATTCTAGTAAAACAAACAGTACTTAGACCACCATTTTAGACCAAATTTGAAAGTAATTTTTCTGCATAGTTGAACCCTGCTGACTCTTACTGTGATCTGTAGCACAAGACGTGTCTTGTTTACAGGGGGAAAGTAACTCCTTCCCAACAAAGGAAACAACCTGCAGGTCTTGACGTAATGTAAGGCAACACTATCCTCTAGCCATTCAAACAGTCACACACCCCCAAGCAACTAATTTTCCTGCAGCTGGTAGCTCTAATGTTCAGGCGATGACAGCTGCTGTTGTTTTGGAAGTAAAGATGAAATTGAGACATAAATCAGTTACTGATTAACACTTTTCAGTTCAGAAGTAGAAACAAGTTCTTCATCATGTCAAAATTATAGGATCTAAAGTGATCGTTTATGATGTCCCTGAGGACAGTTACTCATGTGACCGAGTGCCTGAAAGAAGGAGACTGATCCAATTTGCAAGTGGATAATTACTTCTTGCCTAGAAAGGAAAAGGTCTATCGGCTTTTGACCTCATGCAATGGGACACCATCATAATCTAACAAATTCAACGTAAATGTACAGTCACACATACCTCAGCAACAGTCCTCTAGGTCATACTTAAGTGTTGTTTTTTAACTGGACAGGACACATAACAGCCACACAAGTCTTATCCAAGCCATAGAATCATAGCTGGAAAAACAATTATTAGAAAACTTTGTATAGTTGTCTGTTATGTCCTAAGCATCTGCTATCCTATTAACACGTAACAAACTTGATCCAGAGTATTATGTGTAGATATACCTAAAAAAATGCTCAAAAATGAATGTGCCTATGCCGTGACAACAAGGAAAACCACCTGTAGGCCTTTGGCCGCCATGCGACTGGACAGCGCTCGACTGGATTATAGTTACCTGAACAGACCATTCTTTAATTTGTAAGGTCAAAATGTGACCAGCAGGTCAGAATGATGATGCTGGTGCTTGATTTTCACATTCATACCTGTAACAGCCAAGGAACTGTTTGTTTCACATAAGCAATAGACCACCTCAAGGCATAACATGCAAAATATGTACAGTAAGTACAAGACTTACACAGTAAGTCCAGACTGCTACATGTAAGTTTGATCCACACTGGGATGGCCCACTACTCTTATTGATAAGTGTGTTGGGTTCTTTAACTTGAAGTGCTCTAGCTTGGCTCTCTCAAATATTCTCTAGGCGTGCCCTCACTTGTTTATGATGCTTTAAATATTGATGGTAATGTTGTTTTGTGTTACTGCAGGTCAGATCCTGGTGGCCCTATCAGTAAGAAGCTGAAGAGGTAAGAATTAAAGCTTGTATGTGTTGGTAGAAGACATTGGGTATTGAACTAATAATTAAAACTTAACCATTTGTTACCATTTTCCTTCACTTGCCTGCTTGCAGACAGTTGAAATGAAACTGGCAGTAACATGTTTGGATAGAGGAAGTTCTGTTAGTAAAATTTAGAAAAGAATTAACTTTCAATTTGATGGTGCATGTATGATAGGCTCTTGTGAAAAATGTGCATTCATTTCCAACATTGTATTGTATAGATATACACCTAAAGTATAAAGCAGAACATGCTACATGATCATTGTAAATTGAAACAGATTTTTTGCTTTAAACAAGCAAACAGCATATTTGTAATAAAAAGTAGTTCTCTTAGATTCACTCTGATTTGCCAGGATTACCTGTAGACTAGTTCTAGAAAAGTCATATCCCATATTCATAAACAAAATTATGTATACTGGTAAGCACAAATTCAATTTTTGAGCAATTGTAAGTGTAACATATACCCTGGAAAAATACAAAAAATGTGCCAAGTGTTATCTTTGTAAATCAGGTAATTGTATTTAAGGAAGCGGTGTTAGATAGTTTGTTTTGACCTGAAAAGTGATATGTACAAGTTACACAAATACTACAGGATTGACCTTTGCCCTTACTTATATACTACATACTATATACCACAGGGTTTATCAACATTATTAGAAGTCAAATGTCATTGAATGAAAAAATACAACCCTCTGCAAAACATGATTGGCTATGTGTTCCCAGGAGAGTTTTGTTTTATGGCCACCTAGAAAGATCCAATTAGGATGACAGCAGCCAGAGACTTCACTTATGTTCATTGCAGATGTTGTTTTGGTATTGAAAGCTCTATGAGTCATGTACACATGTATGGTGTGATATTATGTGATGGGGTGTCATCCTTTATTTTTGTACGTCATGTTATGGTTGACTTTGAGTAACAATTCTACTTCTGGTTTCTCTGGGAAGAGGAAGTTAGCTACAGACATGACAAAAATTAGAGGAGAGTGACAAAGGATAGGAGAGTGCAGTTTGTTATGATAATGTGTTAAGCTTTTATCATATCATGTTTCCAGGTTTAATCATTGCTTCTGATAACTTGTTTGATACTTATGTCAACTATCTATAACTAAAGTAGGAATAAAATTGTTTCTGAACAGTTACCTGATATACATGTAGATGTATCGTCATGTGAAACCCTGTTTACCTTTGACAAGATTTGGGTCTCTGACTGAGTTTATATGGGTGTGTTTTTTTTAATTGCATAACTGGCAAAGTTACAGTCGGATTGAAGTGTATTTGTATTTGGCATGTGAGTAGGTTTTGTTTGCATATGCCAAGCTGTTCCATAAAGAACATGCCAGCTGTTCCATAAAGAACAAATTCTACATATGCTATGCTCGAGCAAGACAGGAGTCAACAAGAGTATAAAAATAAATAAAAGATCAGGAACTGCAGCCTTGTCCTCATTTTGTTTATGTGTGGATCGCCCTTGATAATTCCAGGAAACACTGGAGGATGGAAGTACATAAGCTGTGCCTTAATTCCTTCCAGTTCTAACTTTGAATTCATTTGTGGAAACTCTGCTGTTTTGACTGTGACTTACCATTTAGTAAATGGCTGAGATGTTTGCTGGTACTACTAGCCTAGTTACAGTATTAGACAGGAAGTCTCCCATGAGATAGATTGGAATCAATGTGTCTATTTTTGTGTACACATTTGTAGAAATATCTCTTGACATTTAATCTGGGTGGGCATATTACTTAAAAAATGTAAGGATATATAACAACATTGTAATTTTCACATCCGTTGCAAACTGAGTTCCATGACCTGGTTTGTTATGATTAAGATTTTCTCTCTGTACACAGGCAGCACATCAGAAAAACATGAAAAGCCTGTACATTATCTACCTGGGGATTTCGTGACAATTGGCTTATTCTCACAAAAAAAACATAGGCCCTTTGCTGCATGGATGTACATGTATTTTCCCTCTCTTCAGTGTTCTAGCCACTATTGTCAAATTGCATTATTCCCCAGCTCAAATGTTTGTCCGTCAATTTCAGTGTGACAGTTTTGTAATGATGCAGAACTGTTACCAGGTGTGCCCCTCCCAGGTTCTTTGGTGTCGTGAGGAGCTAATGGTGAATAGCTAACAAATATTTGAGCCTCATTAACCAAAAGAGATGCTTTGACACAACAGTGCCAGCCTCACTTGGTCAAAGCTAGTGGCAGCATGTCAAAGGTCACCACACACCTGTGCCCTGAACCTGTTGGCTTCATCTTGCTTGTATCACTCCTTCAACAAAAATGAAGCTTACATTTGTGTATTAACCCAGTAGATATAAGATTCTTTCGTACTTTTACCTTTTGCTCAAACGGCTTAGGTAAGACAGAAGTAGAGGGCCCAGTCTTGTTGATATGAAATACATGAAAAGGCTCCATAGGATAGCCAATTATGAAACCAATTATTGTTCCACCCTCATACTACATGTATTGTCTGGAAGAGCTGTCTCATTCTTGACGCTATCTCATACGTGTTGTTTTTGTTGTTGGTCCCTTTCGTGCGTAAGTGGTTCACAGGGCAGCAAGTTATCCTTGCTATTTCCCAAACGTAGATAGTTTTGTTCCAATGCCATTGCATCAAGATGCACATCTATATCAGCCATCAAATTCCCAAGAATGCAGCCCCCAGTCTAATCAGTGCTGTTGCTTTGAGACTGCACGTCATTTCCAGTACCAGATTCTGCATAAGTCTTGAATATTCACTGTCTTGCACTACCTGTTAGCTGCACGTTGGTTTTGACTTGAGAGACGAATTGTGATTTAGCCTTACTGTACAGTATATCCTGTCACAAATCATGGCATTTCGGAACTGTTTGTCACGATGCAGGTGTGATTTGTTTCTTGACGTTCCTTTCTTGGGGGGGGGGGAAGGAATCATAATGCTGATCATTGACAAACATTGGAAACATTAGACTTGTTATAGCACCATACACAGGGTAGATTGGGATTTGCAATGCCTGGTATGAACAGGGTCTAAATGCAGAACAGTACTTCAATCTGTAAATGATATCGAGGGAGAGTTAGGACACATATCAAATTGTTGATGTGTAGTTATTGACATCATCATGCTAATTGAAAATTGAGTCTAATAGATCTCCATGTTGTCCACCCCTCTGATTAGTAGTATGGCAGCTTGATGAATAGTTCATGTTATACCTTCCATGATTAACCAACAGTTACTGTATATTTCAACTCAGACTCGCATTGTTTGTAGGTAGCTCAGAAAAACTGTCAGATGAGGTTAAGAGCAGTGAAGAGAAGGCGAGGGAAAGGCTGGATGCCATGGAAAAGCTTGTCTGACAGGTACCTGGAGTAATAATATGTTAGCCAGGGTTTAGTGGTACCAGTTGTTCTCTACTGTGTGACCTTTTATTGACAATGTGCAAGTCTCAGGTTAGCTTTTCAGAAACAGCCCCTTCGCTTTCAAAGAGTGACTGTAATGCTTATGTTATGGTTGTTAGAATACTGGTACACTGCATCATTTACTACTGGCATGAGTGTTTCTACCATACCTTCTGTCTCCCCCAGCCCCCGTGTGCCACACAGCAAGCACTCGTCTGCAGATGAGGGCCCCAGCATGGTAGAGAAGGGGACCAGTGGTGACCGCACTCCCGAGATGCCGGAGAGGGCACACACAGGCCACAAGGGCAACAGAAGTAATGGCAAAAACTCTAAGGTAGCCAAATACGTTGCTAATCCCAAATTCCTGCACATTTATACTATCACGACTGTTAGAAGTCTTTTTTGAAAGACTAAATGTACAAATAATGTCGGTTAAAACATATCATATTCAATATTGATTATATTATATGTATATCAAGTCTATTATATTTTACTATGCTATATTTTGGATATTGATAGAGAAAAAGAAAAGAAAAGCGTGATAATAAGTATTTTCAAATCATGGTTTTTTAAACACATAACCTGTGTGAACTACGAAATTCAATGTAAATAAAGGGTAAGGTGTTAGTTCATATTGAAAATCTAACAGAAAATCTTTGCAATATCTTTACCAATTTAGATAACAGACATCAGCTGTTTTGGTAAAACATGGTTTCATTAGAAGAAAGCTCTATCAATGTATCTTGTATGTTGCCTAATGCTTTCTGAATGAGATGCTCAAGTGGCAGGTGTTACTGTAGACATATCTCTCATAATACAAGACTGATGTCAGCATGCTCATTTTGTAGGATTTGTATCACCATGTTGTCATGCCTGAGTGCTTGTACATGTATGTATGAATGGTTGATGAAAGCATGATGATTGCTGCATGACATATTAGTTGTGACAGTCTGTAGGTGGACCCAGGATTGTCCCCAGGACCCAGGTAGAAGTCAAAGGGCAAGTTTTACAAAACAAATGGCAATTGCAGTTGTTGACATTTCATTGGGGCCGTTATTACCATACAGTCCTACCTTAAAATTGCACTAGCCATATTTCAAACTCGATAACATGGTGCCAAAATACATGTATGGCATTTCATTATCTGTTGTAAAATTTGGAATGAAACTTTCTCCACATCCATAATGTAGAAGAAGTCAACTTTCCTACAGAGTCAAAGGTAATAACTGAACCCTGGGGACATCTGTGGAACATGCTTTATGTTATAACCAAGGAGCTTAAAAACTAGCTCATAATATTATGTTCTCCATGTTCCAGTCCAACAGGTAATGTTTTCACATCACATGTTCATTGTACATGTATGCATGGAGCATGCCACAGCGGTGCTTCTGCCTCAGTATTGTCATGTACTGTAAGACACAACAACTAATTCACTGCTCAGTACTAAATCTGTTTCGTATTGTCTTGCAGAAATCATCAAATTGGTACAATGTAAGTGTTACCTATATTAATTGTAACTATCGCACCCTCCTTCCTGTACTGTAAGCTTAGTAGAAGGTGAAGTTTATAGAAGGTGTGACGTGCTTGTGCCGTATCATAGCAGCGCTATTTGTTCTGCTTTCCTCTTGCATGAAAGCTACTAACAATAACATGTATCACGTAACCTTCACTCAAATAATAGTCACAGTTGTTCTTTGAATAACTCCATTTTCATTTTTCACGTTGTTTGTATGTAGAATATAAGAGAAAGTGAAAGTAAGCCCAGGTCGTGAGCTTATTAAATACCCATTTAGCCACAATTAGGGCCACAAACAAGTATTATTTAACTTAAAGCACTCCATGGTTGAGTTATGTCACTAGTTGAACCTTGAGTGCTAAATGTTAATGTTCAACACACGTTATCATGAAGTAAAGTTTTGTGAACCATGTGTGATACAACACCAATGCATAAAGAAGAATTCCATGTATAATCATAACACATGGTTGACAAACATATTGTGCATAACAATCTAGGGTCATTTTTTCAGATCCTGTTAAGATTGAAAACAGGCTGGCCTGTCTTATCCAAGTTCTCAGAAACTACTTTCTGGAGATATGTCAGTCATCTGCTTAGGCTTATGTTCTTCTATGTTGCGACCTGGGACTTCCAACTGTAGCCAAAAGTTGATTCTGGGCATGTCCTGAGATGACCAGACTCAAAGAACCTGGTTTGGGGTGAAGCAGCTCACAAACAGGATTTAACTCCATTACATTGTATGCAGAGTCATCCATTTTACTGTATTTTCTCCAGAAATAAAAAAAAAAGCATCTCTACACCCTTTTATGGTCCCTGTCTTAGGAGGGTCTTAAACATAAAAGGCCACAAAAAAATTACCCTTAGGCTACTACTCTGTAATACCTCTGTAACACGTGTAGTTTTACTTAAATGGTAGTTTTACAACAAATCTTCCTGTAATAGTTTATCAGTTTTGTACTCCTTCCCTGTAGATGCTGCATCCAACGTACAAGTCAAAGTGTGAAGATTTCCACAAGCTTTTCAAGCATTTGCCTGAGACAGAAAGATTACTTGTAGGTAAGTAATATCCTTCACAAATCCTGCACGAAAGTGTGGAAATATTGTTTTTATCATTGCATTTCCCTTCTCGATACCGTGTATACATGTAGTGATGTTGTCCGAACCCACTGCCG
>NW_017803713.1:1543741-1570514 GCF_001625305.1 Branchiostoma belcheri | reverse complement strand
AGGAAAATGCTCGGATGAACAGGTATGCGTAAGGATGAATGGGAAAATGCTGGGATGAACGGGTATGCGTAAGAATGAATGGGAAAATGCTGGGATGAACGGGTATGGGTAAGGATTAATAGGAAAATGCTGGGATGAACGGGTATGGGTAAGGATGAATAGGAAAATGCTGGGATGAACGGGTATGCGTAAGGATGAATAGGAAAATGGTAGGATGAACGGGTATGGGTGAGGATGAATAGGAAAATGCTAGGATGAACAGGTATGCGAAAGGATGAATAGGAAAATGCTAGGATGAACAGATATGCGTAAGGATGAATAGGAAAATGCTGGGATGAACGGGTATGGGTGTGGATGAATAGGAAAATGGTGGGATGAACGGGTATGGGTGAGGATGAATAGGAAAATGCTAGGATGAACAGGTATGCGTGAGGATGAATAGGAAAATGCTAGGATGAACAGGTATGCGTAAGGATGAATAGGAAAATGCTGGGATGAACGGGTATGGGTAAGGATGAATAGGAAAATGCTGGGATGAACAGGTATGCGTAAGGATGAATGGGAAAATGCTGGGATGAACGGGTATGCGTAAGAATGAATGGGAAAATGCTGGGATGAACGGGTATGGGTAAGGATGAATAGGAAAATGCTGGGATGAACAGGTATGCGTAAGGATGAATGGGAAAAGGCTAGGATGAACAGGTATGCGTAAGGAGGTTCATCAGAGGTTGTGCATTTGATGGACCACATGTGATGTCTGTACCTATGGTCCTATGGTGCTACTGTATTACCATTAATAATAACATGCGTCATGCATATGTAATGTACTCATTTGCATGCTTGTGACTTCTTACATGCGGCCGCTACCGACCAGACTCAAAGAACCTGGTTTGGGGTGAAGCAGCTCACAAACAGGATTTAACTCCATTACATTGTATGCAGAGTCATCCATTTTACTGTATTTTCTCCAGAAATTAAAAAAAAAGCATCTCTACACCCTTTTAAGGTCCCTGTCTTAGGAGGGTCTTAAACATAAAAGGCCACAAAAAAACTACCTTTAGGCTACTACTCTGTAATACCTCTGTAACACGTGTAGTTTTACTTAAATGGTAGTTTTACTTAACAACAAATCTTCCTGTAATAGTTTATCAGTTTTGTACTCCTTCCCTGTAGATGCTGCATCCAACGTACAAGTCAAAGTGTGAAGATTTCCACAAGCTTTTTAAGCATTTGCCTGAGACAGAAAGATTACTTGTAGGTAGGTAATATCCTTCACAAATCCTGCACGAAAGTGTGGAAATATTGTTTTTATCATTGCATTTCCCTTCTCGATACCGTGTATACATGTAGTGATGTTGTCCGAACCCACTGCCGGGACAGTTAACTGACACATTGTTCTCATCTGTCTGTTCTAGACTACTCCTGTGCCCTGCAGAAGGACATCCTTGTCCATGGCAGACTTTATCTCACAGAAAACTGGGTCTGCTTTTATGCCAACATCTTTAGATGGGAAACTTTGGTGAGTATAGGCATGAAATGTTACCACGATACACTACTGTAAACAGAACATTAGAAATGGCAGGACAGGGCAGGCCTTTAGTGTCTCCTCCATTAGGAAGGCCAGTGGGCCAGTGAGGAAGATACCTTAAGTTTTCATCCCTGGGTACAAAGAGCAATATTCAAGATGAGAAGAAATTGTGGTAATGGACACACAAAAGTGGGATCCAGAGTTGGTCATATCTGTACTCCCAGACATTTTTTGGATAGAGTAACTAACCCTTTAACCTTTGTCGCATTGAGTTGTTTCTTACCAATTCTCTATTGGTTTAGGCTAGGCAGCAGGAATATGGTTAACAGTGGTCCTGATTAAAATCTAAGTGGTTTGTTTTGTAAACCACAAGCAGCACAAATGGTTACAGGTACTTTTGTGATGGGCAATTTAATGTGATGAGAGATGGGTTGTGAAGAAGGTAGTCCTGTTACCTGATGGCAAGCTCACAGAAATACAACAAACAGCTCAAGTTGCCACAGCTGTGTTTTCATCCCTTGATTCCTGATTTTCTGTTGCATGGTTGATGAGCCAATTTCAGGAAGTCTTTGATTCATCCAATTAGCCTTAATCTCACATGGCAGGAAATGAAAATATTGCATCTCAGGAAAGAAAGTTGTTGTAACATATAGGATTGTAAAATTTCTGATCATTTGAATGAAAGACTGTGTGCCTTACATTTGGTTTCTGAAGAGTAGCCACAACATCCCCTTATCAACTGAAGAAGCCAAAACATTTTGTTGTTTGGTATGAATTCGTGAAATCTTCTGTTTTTACAAATATTGCTACTTATTTGTGAAATGAATGTTACAGGCACAACACTCTATTTTTGGAGTTTCATTGTTTGGTCATATTTGTGGATCGTGTTATTTAATGAACCATTTGTTTATTGTGGGAAGTTGTCGAAAGAACAGAACTTGCTGTCCATCCCCACACAGATCTTACAAAGTCCCAGCTGGCTCCTTCACCTGATGTCTGTCTCAATCTCACTCAGTATCACCAAACTGTCACGTAAAAGATAGGTCCTCTGACGTACTACACCGGACTTAAGGACAAAAAGGCTTGCTTGTCGCTAGACATTACGACATTGTGGCAGTTAGCTCTTAAGTTAACGCACATTCCATGGACTTCAGTTTTTCTTGTGTAACTTTCTGGCCACATCACAGTACGTGGTCCAGACGGGACCTGCTCACTTTGCCAAGCGTCTGTCTGGCATTTGACTCTGAGAAAAAATGTTTTCATTTCCCAAAATAATGCCATTGCTGAGACCTAAGTTACCTGTAGTTGGATGTGCATCTCTGGCCCTGTTTGGATGTAAAGCATGGGTAGGTACTAGTACCAATTTCTTTAACATTGCTGTAATCACATGACTTCTTTCCAATTTCAGGTCTGAATTCCCAATCTGATCCAACAGTATGACTATAATGGCTCATGTACATGTATGTGCCCCAACATTGCCACAACCTGAACTCTAACCCTTTTCTAAAGGTGAAATTTGTCAGTTGGGAATTCCAGTACCAATGCAATTTGTATGGATGAGTTACTTCTAATACAGTGAGAGACCCGCCAACTATCCATTGGCAATTTTTTTGTAGATGAGCTGTCTGCCTTCAGTCTCCTCTTTCCTTTGACTGACATCATTAGAAGTGAAGTAGCTCAGTCTAATCCCTACAATGCAAATACATGTAAATATACTACCGGTATCCAAGCAAAATCATTGCACGTTGAAAGGTACCACAAAGTCAGAAGCTGTGCTGTTTACAGTTTTGTGTGTATCAGGAGTTCAGTAGGCAAAAGTTGTACTACGGTAACGTGACCAAGAGAACAAAGTGGAGCAGCGTGAGAGTGATAACATGTACGACCATGAAGGAGGCCTGATGCGTTGGTACCTGACCTTGCCTGTTGTTCCCTCCCCACAGCTGACAATCAGATGTAAGGACATCACCTCTATCACCAAGGAGAAAACTGCCAAGGTCATACCCAACGCCATCCAGATATGCACCGAAAATGAGAAGGTAGGGGTCTCATTACATTTTTGTAAACTTAAGGTTTTTCTTAACTTTAAAATGAAAATTCTTAGAATTGACTCAAACAAAATTTAATCCTCTAGACTTTCAAAGAACAATATTTACCATGCATGAAAAAAATTTAGTATCAGGTAATCTCTATATTAAAATTTACTCATGGAGCAAATTAATGGTTCCATTTGTGGATACATAACTAAGAACTTTCACATTTTGTATTTATAACATAACTGTTTGTAAAAAATCAAACTTTTGGTCCAGGAAAGTCATGCAAAATATAGTTGTTTGTTTGAAGATGGACCAGTGATAGGGGAGCGATTATAATGCATGTGGCCTCTCTGTTGTAGACAGCCCCCTCTAACTGCATCTCTGTAACCAGCAGCCTAGAGCATACAGGAATAAATAGAGCCCAAGACATCCCATTCAAAGATATACAGTCATTAGTAGAATGTTAAGCTCCTAGCATGCTGAGCTGGCTATGCATCACTCAAGTAGTTTTGATCTGGCTATAGGAACAAACTGCAGTAAACTACTAGTATAGTGTAAAGTGAAACTGACATGGAGGCTTCTGGTTTTCAGCATTTCCTGACATCCTTCACCCAGCGAGACAGTGTGTACATGATGATCTTCAGGATTTGGCAGAATGCCCTACTGGAAAAGGTCAGTCAGTCTGTAGTCTCACATTCAGTTAATATCTCTGAGATGTCTACTTTCAGTTCTGATATTTTCAAAGGATTAGAAATGTGATAAATTAAACAATATAGGAGTACCGGTATGTGGTCCTGTCTATATAAGTCTAAGGTGCTGTACATGTACATGTAGTTTGTGGATGAGAATGTTCTTTAAAATCTTCTTCATATATGACACTTGTACAGACAAATCCAGATGCATCTGTGAAAATTTCATGTAGAGAGTGAAAAGATATTTGGGAACTTGATAGAACAACTACTGTATTTTTGTAATGGTGCACCCTGTCCTCTTCCTCACTCTCCAACCTTTGTTCTGCTGCTTGGCACTGGGCATAGTCTGTCAGTCATGTTCAGCAAAATTCAATCAAACTTTAAGGGAGTTCTTAAAGTTGTACATGTAGTTTGTGTAGTCAAAAACTTGTACACAATAACAACACACTGTAAGATGCTATAAAATGATAATAACTCATGCTATCCTCCTGCTGGCATCTGTCTGCCTCGTAAATCAAATCTTTACTGTGAATTCAAAGTGATTAACAATCTTGAATGAAATAATGTGGACAACAACCTTGAGTTTTTATTTGTGTTCCCATTGGTCATCCTCAGCCACTCAGCCCCTCCGAACTGTGGCAGTACTTCAAACTGACCAATGGGGAGATGGACTTCAGTAGTGAGGAGGAGGACTCAGCAACAGACAGTAAGAGCACAGGTAACTAGCTGAGCTTCCCACATTCACCTGTCCTCTCTGTCTCTTACACAGCCACTCAGTCCCTCCGAACTCTGGCAGTATGTTCACCAGAGTTACGGGGAGGAGCTAGGCTTAACTAGCGATGATGAGGATTACATCTACCCTTCTGCAGCAGAAAATGAGAATGACATCATGGAAGAATCGGGCGCTGGTGCCAAGGATGACAATGACGTCACAGGTTGGAATGAGACACCTGTTTCAGTGCAGAATCTTGGTGCAGGACTCTTTTTGTATCCATAGCATTTTCCTTTTATAATTAAGCAAAAATAAAGATCACAGTTGAAGGGAATGGGAAGATGGTCAGGTAAGAGGACATTTTTTTCACTCTTGAAGATCTGGAACCATGTTCATTTCTCCTACATACAGCATGACAGTACATCCAGAACTAGCCTTGTACATCTCATATTGGTTACATCTTGGCTACTTAACAAAATGTTTTTTTTTTCTGCTGTCATTTTATAGAGGTTGTCACAGATCAAGAATTTCCTCTCTTTGACTGTTCGAGTTTGGTGACTGCCATGTCTGACAATTTTCTTTAAGTCTTGTAAACCATACTGGTAAATTGTGATAGCACTACTGTACATATGTCAATGTTCTCTGTAATGATAGTTTGAATTGTGTTGCTCATTTTATTACACTATCTCCACTGATGCGTTCAACTATTTCAGAAACAGTGTTACTGGTACATGTTACTTTGGTCATACCAATGCACCTTTACTTTGAGCATTTTCCTTAGGTAGCCTTTGTAACTCCTCTATCTTCTTCAACAGAGGACTTGAGTGCAAAGAAAGGAGAGGGTAGCACTGGGAGCAGGACTCCACAGAGATCAGCTAGCCCCATCCCCAGCCCTGCCAGCAGCGAGCCCTCACGCCTCAGCTCCGTGGAGTCACCTATGGTCAGTCCTACATTACATGCCTTGTTATTTACACAAGTCTTATGACACCTGCCCCACCTAGCAGGGATAATGTGAATTGCAGTACCTCTTACAATATTTCAAACCAGGTTGCTCTTACTAGTCTTAGACCCCAATTGAGTGAATCACTGCTTATTGGCATGTATGTATGTTTACATCTCATCTGTCTGTCTGCCTGCTTGAGTGTACTTCTGACCTATTTGAAAAGCCATCTAATATGTGTGATGATAATTCATCATCACAAATTCAGTGTGTCAAGTAGTAATTCTTCCTAACTGAAAAATTACTTTTTAGGGTCTCCTGTATTATTTTTTGCAACATAATTGTTATTAAACTGCATCAGCCTTTGTCCGTTACTGGGTAGCACCCTACTCATGCAACAGTCCAAGTATAGGAAGAAACCTCTCAGAGAGCTTGTATAAAATCTCATTTCTCTATCAATGGGTTAGATGCTGTAGTTATTTATGTGCTGCCTGGGGCTAGTATCGTGCCTGTTTTTTATGGAACCTACTGTAATACACCCCCAGAGCAGAAAGGGTACTTTGGCTGTCTGAAGTCAGGACAGAGTGGGATACCTGTGGGATAGCTGATCCCTGTAGGTTACACTCTGCAGCATCTCTTCTTTTTATCACATTTAGTTGTTTTAGTTGTCCCTGTATCTATTTATTATAAAGGTAATCCTGATGCTGTTGTTCAAAATCATATCAAAAAAATTTTGATTTAAGGTACTGACTACACTTCTACAGTACTATACATACTGGTAGATTATCATTTTGCCCAATTTTATTTACTACTCAACTGGCAACCAAATTGAAAAAAAATATATTTATTAGATACTAAAAATTACTAATTAGCATGAAGGATACTGCACTACCAGCACTTCATGAATAATTGATGAACATTAATTTGTTAATGTAATAGAATGTTATTTTTTACTTTGGACCGGATGTGTGCTTGTGTGAAAAAAAAACAAAACTCATGTATCATTGCCCACACAATCCATTTCACCTTTGCCAATCTGCTGGTGCATGTTCTTGTTTTCAATAGATATGTGTCCTAGTTCTGGTGGGAACAGCTGCCACCACTGCTAATCTATCACATATAATGGATGGGAAACCTCATCAAAATGTAATCTCCAACCCAATGCATGTTGTGGCTTTGCAATGCCTTTATGGTGTATTGTTATTTGCCATTTTGCTTCACCTTTCTGAGACATTGTGTCTGTCTCCTTTGCCAGCATTTTGTGCTAATCCTAGAACTCCAAACATGAACAGGAAGAATAGAAATACCATAACAGAACCTTGATGTATCCCAGATGATTATACTGCTTTTCCATCAGAATTTCTGGTCTTATCATCTCTAGATTGAATATGACTTTGGTGTGTTACCAATGTGTACACACCCGCCTTTCCCCAAAGGCCACATTAATACCATTCCTTGTTTCTCAGACTTAACAACGTAAACCAAACATGAGTCTTCTGAAATGAATTAAGTAGAGTTTGCACTCTAAGCTGTAGACTTGTAGAGTAGATTAGAGTCTGCATAGTTACGGTACATCAATATGGGAGCTGCAGAGCTGTTTTAAGCCTGGTTGGTTATCTTTATGCTTGTTTTATCATGATTGTTACCCTCATTTGTTGTACATCACCTGTCTCTTGTAGTGACTGTGTTGCCTTAGAGGGAGATATAAGATTCTTGTCATGTACGTGATGATGATCATGTTGACAACTCTCATCGCAGTGCCATCCGCCAATCACAATATAAAGGTCAGGGTATTCAAATATTCATAATAGACCCCGCGTTCTGGTCTCCCAATGGGCCTGTCAGAGCTGTCTAGATACGCCAACCCCATTTCTCCTGACGTTAATGACAAGGTCGAGCAAGGCACCAGCTTCCTCAACTACATGAAACAAGAAATCTTGGTACAGTACACTTCTTATTTTGTCTTTGTATGAGTGATGTTTGACAGATCCATCAAGTGTTATTTGGTTTATTGGATTTGGCTTGTATATGTTTCAACTGCAGTATATGAATCAAGAATCGTGAGGGGGGTCCCTCTATTGATCAGTTAATGACATAGTGTGCCTGAGGTAAAGATGCTGTATGTTTATTACTGTCCCTCAGAGGAAAAGTGTGCTGCTGTGATTTGTGGCCCCAGAGGTTTGGAGATGGGGGTACCTAATTGTTGAGACAGGATCGATCCCCTGGCAAAGTGGACAATATATGATGTCATCTGCATATGAATGGAAAATTCCCATGCCATTGTTCGATATATCAGGGTCAGCGTTTCAGCTGGTTAGGTGGAGCAGGGCCAGCAGCTTTAGTGGGAATGTTGACAATGACAAGTTCTGCTTGTCTAAAGCCTTGAGGAGTTAAGGTCTTGTTGGGTTCAGAATGGACATTTCCTTGGCTTCATTTAAGAACCACTGCAGTCTCTTCTCAGTGATGGACATGGACAAGGTTGTGGAGGTACTGTTGGGTCACCAGGACATTACCTTTCTGTTCACATGCATTAATATTTTAGTCAGAATGCATCTCTGAAGTTGTACTTAATAATTGTTCTACTTATGTGTGACTGTCGCCTGTATTTCATGATTTTATTTTCATGCTGATTTCATTTGTATATTTCCTTGGTTATTAATCAGCCTGTAACCAAGAATGGCTTCAGTCAGTGGTTTGATAGATAGTGGAAATATTGGTGAAAAACATGACATTGTATTTTTTTAAAGTAATGAAACCTCAAACTTTGTCTTTCCCACTCAAAAAACAGGGTTTCTTTTTTGTTCTGATATTGTTCTAGAATACTTCTGTTCCATAACATGGTATTGTTAGCACATTATAAACCAGATTTATCCAGTTCACTTCAGGCCACCTGTCCTCTGGGTGCACAAAACAGATTATGGTATTTCATTTTGTAATTACAGCAGAAAGCCTAGTCTCTGTGGAAATATCTATTTAATGTATGTCATTGGGGTCAATGCTAACAGTTTTCATTGATCTGTCATCTTCCTATTTTTCCGTAGACTGGCTGCAAGCCTGGGTAAAAGGTCTAGCAATCCAGGGAATGCAGAATGGCTCAGAGTGATGTTTATCCGATTTTATGATCATTGCACAAACAAAAATTACATTTTGATCAGTTCCCAGAAAGCCATTTCAGAATGATGTCACTTTCAGCATGTGGGTCTAATGTGGAAATTGTTGCCTGAGGACAAAATAGCACTTAGTGCTAGCGCAGGGTTTGATTTTCATGTACGTGACTTGCCTGCCATTTTATGTTGTCAACGGGCAGGCAGTGTTTGTCATGTAAGGTTAGAACACGATGTCGTGTCCAGATGGAAACATCAGAGCTCACAACACTTCCATCCAATAACTGTCATTAGGATGACTTATAGACATTGTTTCGTGATGACAACAGTACTATCTGTGTCACACAACACTCTTCTGAATCTCCCTGGATTAATTCAATGATTTATGCAACATTTAAAAGGTCATCTTGTCATTGCAGAGTACATTTGTAAATACATCACAGACACAATTGTTCATCTGTGTACATGTAATAACATGCATGCACAGATTTAGCAAAGTTGTCATTTTTCATACAGATATTTTGATTGCTAGAATTTGTCATTAGGCAGACTGTTTAATGAATGCTAATTTTGATTGCTGCCTAGATCAGGGTTTTATAGGACAATATAACTGTTGAGAAGATGAAGGATATTTGCTTACATCCACAGTCATTCCTCATTCAGTCATCCCTCCTGGTGCCTCAGCATCTGAGCCTGCACCTCACTTCTTCTCAGGTTCATTCCTGCATTCAGATTGATGGAATGCTACCTTTTGTGATATTATTGGTTTTCTATCACTTATGATAAATTAACAATTTTAGTTATCAATAAAGAAGTGTTGTAGGCCATACCAAAGTTTTCGTCCCTTCTTTTCACTTCCTTACTTTTCTTCCATTTTCCACCACATACAAAATTGTGCCTTTCCATAGCACCTATTAACCTGAGTGTGTCCATGGTTTCTCCTGCCAGAGTGATGATCCTCCCAGTCTGCCGGTCGGTCGTTCCTCACCCACCACCCCACAGAGCACCTCTGAGCAGGCCGACATTTCTCAGGCAGACACCGTAGCCGACGAAACCCTCCCTCAGGACTCCATGAAGGACGACTACATATCAACTGAGGAGAGCGATACATCAGAGACGGAGGATGATGATGTTGGTAGGTACACTATAGACGTCTGTGCCAACATTTAAGACCAAAAGTGCAGTGTTGCCCTTAATTGTTTGGCTTAAACTAGTATAAACCTCTGTGATGAGTAATGATTTCAGGCCCTTTTCTCTGATTCTCAGTAAAGTTATATCACAGTCATAATTACTGAGGCCAGTGTTGTTCAACTGTGAGCTCTGCTCTTGATCCTCATGGATTTGTGTCTTGTCTGAAGTGTAGAAGCCAATCAGTGTTGATTGTGCAGCAGCCTAGCTAGTGGTGCGTAGTTTGTCTGATTGCCTCTGAGACGCATACACAAAGATGACTCATAAAATAACCTTCCATGTCAACCTTCATCAAAGACGTCCTTGGCATCCTGAAGGTCAAATATCTAAATTTGTTTGACATGAGTAAGTTAGTTTTCTTGTGTCAGTATTTCTTTAATGTAATTTCATGCATGGGTGGGCTGTACCACTTATACATACTTCCCCAAGATGGGGATTTTTCATGAGGATGACAAATGTGTTGTACTAAGTTGCCTTTTGGCAAAGGACTACATTGCTTGTAGTACTACGTGTCTTAAACAGCTTTGTCCATTTTAAAACAAGTATATCCTGATAAAATCAACTGCACCTGGGGGACCCTTCTTAAGACTAAAACCATCATCCGTCAAAATGAGCTGAAGGAACTGTCGATCTGTAAAGATATAGAAAGCCTTCATCTTCAGGCAGGGATTAAAGAACACAATTTCAGAAGGATGTAGGTCAATTATTGTTGTTACCTTAGAAGTTTTTGAGTGTGGGTATGTAGATGTGTGCCTGCTAAGGTCACACCAATTCAATTTTTTATCAAATTGGTTCTCAGATTTGAAACAGTAAATCATAAAAGGGGAGTAAATATAGCCAGATTGTGTGTATTTATCTAGTTCTTGGCATATGTCATTGTGTTGAAATGTCTGAGAATGCAGAAAATAAATTGATGTGTCCCAATGATTAATCATGTTATCCAAACATTGATCTCTGTCATCTGCCCTGCCCAGGAGAGGTGGTGTGCCCTTACAATGACCTTGTGGGCAGGAAGTGCATCAATGAGGTTTACAACATTCCTGTGGACAAACTGTACGAGATGCTCTTCAGTCAGGAGTCCGACTTCTTCCAGGAGTTCCATGCCTCCAGAAAAACATTTGGTATTCAAACTTCTCTACATGTCAAACTATTTTCTCTTTTTGCATGTACATGTACGTGGATGTATTGTCCTCAGACCAATAAAATTAGTGTACTATATTGTAACTCTATGTGGTATTGCTTGTTTTTCGTGTGTCATTTTGATTGGATGTGTTGAAATGACTGTACCTTGTCCATCCCCAGACATGGTGATTGGACCATGGCAGGACAGAGAAGATGGGGACCAAACCAGACAACTGACCTACACCCTCACTCTCAACGCTTCCTTTGGACCAAAAACATCTGCCTCCACAGAAACACAGGTAGCCTGAAGTTGTCGTTTTACACCTAATGACAGGAGATTTTCACAGTAAATTACTTATCATAAGTATGGGATTTTGATGTTTCAAAGCCATGAAGGACTTTTTGCACTGAGAATAATTTTGCATGAGCTGTCAGTATGTCTACACATATCCCTGTGAATTGCATTAAGCCTTGAACTGTGTGACATTTTCTGAGCAGATCTCTCATGACATGAAGCCCGGGCTGTTCTACGTGGTGGACTGTGAGATTGTCAACGGTGGGATTCCATACGGGGAAAACTTTTACGTCCTGAACAGATACTGCCTTAACAGAGTTACTAGCTATCAAAGTAGACTCAGGTAAGGCTGCGTTTGGTTTTGCCATTGCTGCCACCTCTTGACTCAAAATGGTGTTGTTAGTGCCCTCTCTGTACATCATAAACCAAGGTGAAGTACATGTATGCTGCTAGGTGAGCAACATTGATGGAAGATATCAATGAAACTGAAACAGTTGCAATTTTGACCTCCAAGGCATTCTATTTCAGAAATTACATTTCTTTGTTCCAACTTTCCAGACATTGAAATTAAGATAGTTTAGATCCTTTTTTTTTAGTTCAGATCACTGATCCTTTTTTCCTCCTTAACTCAGGGTAAGCAGTGAAATCAAGTACAGAAAAACTGTTTGGGGCCTGGTCAAGAATATCATAGAAAAGAATGCTGGCCATGGCATTCAGGAAAACTTTAAGCATTTAGGTAAGTTTCACTTCTGTTCTGTTGCAAATATGATTCAGATCTAAACTTCAACATGAGCATCTTTCCTGTACAATGCAGATATAATTCTATCATGCCATTCCCTCCTCAACTTGTTGTGTCCCACTGTGGGGTAAGAAACAAGTCCTTGTGTTGTATGGGGTAAATGTTGATGATATTTTATTCTCTAGTGCAAACTAGAGGGTGCAATAGGCCAAGCTAAATGTTTTTTTCCCCATCCATCCAGGTCGGCATTTAGACAAAGTGTCTGATGCATGCCAACCACCGACACCTAGAAAAAACAAGGGCCTGGCCAGCAGCGTACGGCGGAGAAAACGAGCGTCCAGCTACACTTACCAGCCACGCCCACCGGAGATCTCCATCACAGGCCCACAGTCTGCAGCTGCACCCAACCCCAGTCTGGCCAGCATGGCACCAACCCTCACCAGAGGTAAGTCTGGGCAGGGTGACCTACAGTAAATAAGCACTGTTCCCAGACCGTTGTACTCGATCCTGGACCACTCCTTGGAGTGCTGGCCGTGTTATCAGAACCGATTCATTGTTCAGGAGAACCAAAAACAGCTATTTGATATCATGGACCACAGAATAATGCACTTGGGAATCTTCCAGTTCTTCGTTCCATCTTGAGGATTGCTAATATTTTACCAGAAGATCAGTCAGACAGAAAAGGTTACTCATGTGTTGTTTTCTTAGTCCGTAAGCTCAGCCGCACTGACAGTCCTCACAGAAGTGCAGGCAGGACAGGAGAGAATGATTCCTACAGGAGCCTGCAGGGCAGGACAGCAGGTGCAGATTTTAGCTTTAGCAAAGAAATGGGAACATGACAATTTTACCCTAATTAGCACTGATTAGAAATCAATCTTGGTTTTATTTGTAACACAGTGAATAAAGTTAGATGCATGTAAATAGAAATGAGATACGATTTGTAGAATAAGATTCTACATAGAAAACCCAAAGCATATCCATAGGCTAAAACAGGTCCAGGAAACTATAGTTACAGACCGGGTAACAAAACAATGATTATCATAAATAGTCAAAAGCAAATACATTGTACCTATGTTGCCCTAAATCAGGTCAGAATAGGATAAGAGTCACAACCAAATGTTTGTGTTTGTGTTTCGGACTGGTTACTAAAGTAAACGTTTTATGTTGTCGTCAAGCTATCTAGTTAGGCCGGATGATCTGCTCATACTGCAGTAAACCCAAGGCACTTGATTAGTAGTGTGAACAAAAAATTGTGGATTTACATTGTACATGTATGTGGGTCTGTCAATGGTTTAAAACAGTGCAAATCACTTCTGTAAGGTTTAGAAAATTTTGCTTTTGCCTGACTTGTCCCAATTGATGTTTTTGAATGGATGATTCCTATTGTTATTAACTACCAGTTATTGAACCCTGATTAAACAACAGTAATTGTTTACATTGCAGCAGAGACCCGGGAGGACCTCAGCCCCAGCCAACCATGGCCCATAGATGTGGATGCACACAAGTGTCTCCTGGCTATCTGTATCATGTAAGTGGTAAAGACTATATTTTGGCTCTAAATGCAATATGTGTTGCAGCCTTCTATAGTCAAGCAGAAACAGATTTGCCCAAATATGCTGCACAGCTGACAATGGTAAAATTGTGTGTTGCTACCATAGTGTACATAGAATGATTGTGTAGTTTGATATTTTTAACACCTAGCCAGTGTGGTTTTCACCTAAACAAACACTAGACATCTTGACTTTACTTATACTATAACTATAACACCTGTTTCTCTGCAGTCTGGTGTGCTTGTTACTGCTGAACCTGCTGGTGATGTACAGAGTCTGGTCGTTAGAACGTGCCACCAGCAGTCTGCAGCCGTGGCCTGCTAAAGATGTCAGCTGGGACAGGTGAGTTCTGTGTCCTGCACTATACACCACTAGGTGAGATGGAATGAGAGACTCTGCTGTGTCATGAAACTGTCAAAAAATAAGGAGAGACTTACCTTACATAATCCCATCCCTATTCTGTAGATTCCTCCAGACCTCCTTGTCCTCTCCTCCATGTATGCAGTCAGCAAGAGACCTCTTTGTCAAGTCCTGGACATCTTCAGTCCCCATGTCTGCATTATAATAATAATAAATGTTTTTTATTGTCCAAACAGTACCCGTGCAGTCGCAGCCTTTATACGGCTGAATTGATGCAGGGTATCACATAATAATCAATACAAATCACAACAATTACAACATTCAAATAATACAAATGATACACATATTTGTTCCACAATTATTTTTGTGGAACTGTCGCAAGGGTCTGTGCGGCTGCCATTCGGCGCCACAAGGTGACCTCAATACGACTTTCCCCAACCGAAGTTAGGTACCCATTCACACCTGGGTGGAGTGAGGAAATTCGTGTAAAGTGCCTTTCCCAATTATTTATAATATAAAATTAATGTCTCTGATATTGTGTCACATTGTAGTCAGCAACATACATGTATGTCATCAGTAAATGTCCTTACTGTGTACTAATGCCTGTGTGTGCTGTACTCAGTACCACCCCGAGGAGTCCGGAGGAGTGGATCCAGCTCCTTCAGCAGCAGCAGCAGTTCCACGAGGCGGAGCTGCGCAGGTGGCGCGAGGTGCTGGCCACGTCCGTCACGTTGTTAGATCAGGTACAACAACAGACATAGCCTACTGTGCTTTTAACTGTGCACGCTCATGTTATTGATAGAAACAGCTAACAACTATAAGTGACTTTGCGAGGTATTGGCTGTTGAGAAGTCATGGGTAGGCAAAGTATTGTTTATGATTGTTATGTTTGCCAGGGTACCCGTTTATGTACAGGTGTGTAGGTACAAACTTGTAATTCACACCTGCCTTGTTGTAAACCTTTCCTCAGTATACTGTAGATGACAAGTTGGTCACTGTTGTTGGCCACCTTAGTACATATGTCAATATGAAGTATTTGAGATACATGTACTTCGTTTATTCAATTGCTTGGGATGATCACTAGCAGTTCTGAGGATCATTTTTTTTTGTACAGGTAGTACACCAGGAGGCCATGTGCAAAACAGACGAGCCAAGAAATAACTAGACCCTTTTCCCTTGTTCCAGATGCGAGCCTCTTTATCAGGACTCTCTCATGACGTCAAGACAAAAGTAGACAATCCTGTGACAGCTGAATCCCCTGCACACAGCGATGACTTCTAACACACAGGGAGACTCTTCAGCTTGCTGCCATCTTTTAAAATACAAGTGTTCAGAGCTGACATCATAGTTTACACAATGTTGTATCATTGGGACTCTGGAAAGTCCCACAGCTTCATTAAAAGTTTGTCCGGATTTGGCAAGTTGTGAATAAAATAGTATTTTTGCCATAATATCCTAGTTGATTCCTGACTGGATGTGTCTGGATGTGACAAGTACAATATAGGTGCTGGTCAAGACTTGCCCCCTCTCCAGTGAAGCTAACTCTCCTGGCCCACATCAGAGCTCATGTTGTTTGATAAAACTCACTGAAAGAGAGAGATCAAAGTTGGAGAAATACAGTATGAAATTCTTGTGAAGTTAGTTTTATGGAGGATATACTGTACATGTACATCTCCTGCATCAATCCCACCTGTATCGTACCATGTGCCCTGCCTGGAACACAGATAGGAGACTGGTGCCCACCAGGCTTGAGGGCACATAGTCACATCTTATAACCTGGAACTGTACGCCAAGCTGTCTGCCATCTCAGATAATTCTTAGGTAGATCAGCTGTGGCAATCTGATAGATGCTGCTGAGAGGGTCCTTCTGGTTTATTGCCATTCATCAGAGATGTAAATATTGATACCGAGATTACATTTTGTCTATTGCACTTGTATAGTAACTAAACGTTTGAAATGCTGCAATGTTTGAACTTTCAATCTGCATGTCTGTTTAAAGATATTGTGTGTACATGTACTGTATGTCAGGGAGAAGACTTTCTTAGGAAAACTTTCCTGGTCACCACCTGTGACCTATGACCTGTTCAAGGTCTTCACCTACAAACCCAAATATGAGACACAATGTCATCATATACTGAATACTCATACTTCTGTGTACTGCCTCTTCACTGATGTAAAGTTGAGACATCTGTTGATAGTTTCATCAGGTTGGTAGATCATGAGATATAATATTACCTTCAGGTTAATTAGGTCATGTTACCAACTTTCAGACCTTCTGTACCCTGTGTGTATTTCATGATATAAAAACTTCCTGACTGTTATGTTGTAGAGTAGCAATGTTGTGTTGTGGAGTTGCTGCATGTTATGATGATGCCTGCTGTTGTGAGCTGGCTTACCTATTATATGTTCTGCACCAGCGTATGCTGATGACCAATATATGTGTGTGACTGTGTTTACATGGACTTCTCATCTGTGATGTGTGTGTAATAGTTTGTACTGATATCCTTGATTTTCAATGGTATTCATCTCTATTTGTCATAATGTATTCACAGTGATATGTGTGTTTTTTTCTGCTTCACATTCACCCCTAAACTGTAAGTTGTTATGTTTGTGTTTACACGCTGTGTGTGTTTACACTAATGCTGACTATATGTGTATGTGTACATTTACACACTATGTGTGTTTACAGTTATGTCTTCTCCATAATCTGTGACTTGTGCCAATTGTAGGTTGTCCACATTACTTGTCTTAAGTGACAGAAGTTTACTAGGAACATACATGTATGTCTTGGTTTGGTTGTTCTGTTCAGAATATTTAAGGTTTCTGTGCAAGTAGAAGTCACAGACGTTGCACATTTGTATGGAAAGAAAGTAGAAACTGTATATGTACAGACACTGTATGTAATATATAAACTACTAGACTAAGTACTCCTAATCATTCCTTCAGCACAGGTGCTGTTAAGAATGCCTCACCTATCTCTGTATGTTTTGGAAGAAGAGTAGAAATACCACCATATAGTGCAATTAGTATATAATAGACATGATAGGCTTTTTCAGAAGTTTAGATGTAGTGACAGTTGGTTCATGTCTAAGCAGTAGTTGACAGAAGTGGACAAAATTTAGACCATCTCCACAAAACTGAACACCGACATGGTGTTCTGGTCAAAAGGTAGAGCTGTGCTTGAATAAGGTTGTGTTGTAGATTACCTTAGTTGTTTTTTTTAGTAAACCAGATGGCATTTAACTTAGCCTGTGCATTTATCTGAAACTGTAGATACGTTTTCAGAATGCCAACACAGAAAGTGCAATATTACTGTATTAGTTGTGATAATGGGATGTCAAGCAAGAGAGACTAAATTTGTTTTTGTTTCACAAAATCTGTACTCTCATTAGAAGGTCCTGGTAATAAACACAAGTGTTGTTGAGGATCCAAGTAAACAAGACTACCCATCATTTTCTCTATCTTCTCAGAATTTGTTGAAATATTATAAGAATGAAAAGTAACAAATGAATATTGGTAGTTAAAATAATGAGTACTTCTTAAGCCTCTTGTGAATACATGTTAGTGTATACAATGTACCACTTCGAGGGTACAAATTCTCACATTTTAGTCAGAAAACCTTGCTGTCAGCCATGGGAACATGAAGAACTACACCAACACTTCATATTCTGTCCAGATTCCATGGTATATATATGACAGATTGTTTACAAAAGACTGTGTTGTAATTGTGGATATGTATACATTATATCTGCTAGGCATTTGAACCTGTCTAAAAATGGTTTCGTATGTCTCCAGTAGAATGTCATGACCAGTCTTTCCCCTTATACATGTAGAAGTAAACCTGCACATCCCTTTCACATGACATGTGCACAAGTGGTTGATGTCTTAATTTGTGCATCCTATAATAGTCCAAGTGTCTGTGTAATGGCACTTCTAAAGTTTGATATATAAGATCTAGATTTTGGTATGATGTGTTGAGCTGGCCACACAAGGGACATGCTGCTAACGTACAGAGTGGATTGGAGTTAGACCATTTTAAGGGTTGCGAAAACTACATGTACAGCACTAAAAGTCTTTTATGTTAAATTAACGTAGTGACATGAAATGTAGAATTAGGTTTCATTGAAAGAAAAACTATAATTGAAGATTTGATAAGACGACAGTAGACATCAACAAGAGGAAGAAAAACTGATTTTCACATTCGTAACATTTAGGTCTAAGAAAGAAGCAATGAAATTAATAGAATTGTGAATATTTTAGATACAAAATTGTATGATCATATTCTTACTCATCCAGATAATGCATGGATGCCTGTGAGAGTGATTGTGGTAGTCCCAGCCTTCGGTTCATTCTTCTTGTACAGCCGTGTCTGTCATGTGCTTTGATTTCAGATTTTAAAGGAAAAAAGTCGTGTATTGATGTTATAGCTGTCTTTGCACCCCAAGATGACAACACTAGTAAGATGAATAATTATGGAGAATAAAAGACTACAACGCCCAGCATTGTCTACCATGTTATCTTTTTTAATACTTGAAACACCTTAGCAAACGCCCCCAGCACCGCATCAAGGTGCACCTCCATTGCTGAGGAAATTTGGGACGTCATCATGCCCAGAATATCATCAATCTCCTCCATAAAAGGTATCTATGAAACAGCACAAAACTCAGGGTCCGACACGATTGCAGCAGACCAGAAAATGCTAGTATATATAGGGGAAATACAAATTCTAGACACTGCGGTGTCGGAAAATATTATTGTTCGTTTGATGCCTCTTTCCCTTTACGATATGCCTTGCATGAACAATGAACGAAATGCATGAGTAATGAACAAAACGAACATCTGAGACGCTCCCCAACAGAGCCGCTCTAACTGGTCGGACGGGTGTGTCCTAGCAAAGAAGGGCTGACCCCAGACTTCTGTTTTGATGTGACCCGTACATTTTTTGGACGGAACTTTTTCATTTTCGCTCGTCAGCGTCAATCGTTCATTAGACCAAGGTTAACCTCATTGATTAGACACAACACCGTGATTGCAGTGAGTATTATAACTTTCTATGGGGCCATTGATTAAGGTGAGTGGAAATTTAAGATAGCTGCACGGAGCCGGTGACACCCACCACGTCACCAAAACACGGGTTACCGTATGTGATTAGTTTGTATCGTACCTGCAATTGCAGTGTTGTTATAGAGTTTGGGGGCATGTGAATGTACATGTAATGTGTTGAGGAGTATGCACAAAATGAACCTAAAACCTTATCTTACATAATTCGTGGAGACGTCGGCCTGAAATAACTGATTTACATTGTATGTCCACATAGTCAGTGGCCAGGATTCTGATGTTGGAGAAGTCCGACTCAGGAGGGCTGGTGTCTTCGGGTGATCACTAAATGATATTAGCCTACGAGTACACCTTCCCAACACGGTCCATGACATGTCTCCTCCGACCAATGTTTGGATAATGTGAACCTGGAGGCCTCTATGTACCGTGAAAGCAGGTCAGAGCTAGATATTTTACTTCCGTTTTACTCCCTGTAGATATAACGTTGTATTGCAAAAGAAGTGTGGCAGTAAGAGGGTCTATATTGGTGTATTCTGTTGTCCAACATGTGCCTCTGAGTTCGAAAGTCAGGACTGCAGCAGCAGTGTTTATGATCAGTGATATTTGGATCGGGGACACAACCTGGGTAACCATGACTACTCATATTTTCTACCGTTATTATTGCATTGCATTCGACTGAACTCGCGTGACTAATAGGCGCGAATATACAGTAAGGGACAAAGTCAATAAGACAAAACCAATCTTACAATACTAAAGGTCCACACACCTTTGACAGATATCAAATCAAACGCTCCAAGAATGATTGAATTCTTAACATATCTCTATCACTAGTTACAATGGTCTGCAACTTCATGGACAGTCTTGCTTTGTCCGTTTTGCATCAGCTATAACGTTAGTAGCTATATTTGCTTTTGTGTTATATCTTGTTTTAGTGGCGACAAAATAATTGTATTAAGTATTATGATTTGGAACTGATTTCAGGCCTATTCTTTGCTGTAAGTTATTTACTTGAATGTCTCAGTGTTCATTTTGTTCTTTATTTTTAAGGCTGGGTTCCTCTCCCTCTCCTATGGCGTTACGACTAACCAAGCGGCGATGTGCGACGTCCCTGCTTCTTGCATTGGCGGCAATACTGGTGATTTGGATCGGCAGAAACTTTTCCAGTGCCCTTTCCTCCGCAGAGTATGATTATTTACCTAAAGCTGCTGTTAGAATAGAACATAAGGGAAGACGGCCACGTGATGCCGGCCTCCATCTGGACGACAATCTCCTCGTTAACGGCAGCGCTGTCTACATCTACAAGAACAGGACCACGGGGAAGTGGGGAACGCTCCCTGTGACGTCACCGATACTCAGTGTGAACTTTACTGTCAACCTGACGGAACTTCAGGAGGCGTTTTCGTCCCCATGGCAGCCGCAGCCAGCCAACCTGAGGAGAATACAGTACGTCATTCGTCTTTTCATCCCTTAATTTAGATAGAATACACCGGAAATGAGAGACGTCATCGCAAAAAGCACATGTGCACATTGTGTTAACCGTGGCATATGTGTGTTAACACTAAAGTCTATCATGTACATTTGTAATGCGTCTCTGTGTGTTACAGAGCCGATCTGGAGAGGTGCTGCTCCGCACGGCGCATGGCCGTCCTGACACAAGAGAACACTAAGCCAGACCAGTACATCCCCAGTGCCTTCCCTAACCTCACCGAATACATCAGTCCCGAGTACCACAGAACCTTTCCTAAGGTGAACCGTTTAGTCTTACTTACGTCATGATGGCATCAGACTCTTGAAATTGTCTGGTTGTCACACTCTACAAATGTTGTGCTATGACATCGCATTTACTGGTGTACGCGTACAAGTTTTACTTTCTATGTCGATTTTAATATTGACAAAGTGCGCTTTGTCCACCATTCATTTGCGTACTCAGAACGTCATATTGAATGATAAGATGAAATGTTGACGATTCTGTGTGCAGAAGTCGCCGTTCTCGGAGAAGCGGTACGGGCGCTGTGCTGTGGTCGGGAACGGCGGGATACTGCGGGACAGCAAGTGTTCGTCGGAGATCGACTCCGCAGACTTCGTCTTCAGGTCAGGCGGAGAAACAGGTTTTTTGAACGTTTAGTTAAAGTATCTAATGATTTGGCCACATGCCTTTTGATTTTCGAACGAGGTGGAGTTGGTATGTTTTTCTCTTGATACAAATAGCATAAGTATCTGGTAAGCAATGTGCAGTATTGTAGAAATGCCTGTACTACGATATTGCAACATGTATATGATGACGTTCGTTGAAACGGCTTCATGCGGGTAATGTCTTTGCTAGTAACTAGTTATGTCTAGAAATTTTAACCCTTTGTACCAAACTGATATGAAGACACGTAGGTTCTTTAACAAATGGACGGATAGAGACAAACTTTTTGTCGTTCTAACGTTACACGTGTCGTTCTAATGTTCCAGATGCAACCTTCCACCGTTGACAGTAGACAAGTACACTCCGTGGGTCGGAGTCAAGACAAACTTCACCACTGCGCCCATGTCCATGCTCAAAAAGTGAGTTTTCCTCGTTACTTAAATTACCTTTCAAAATTGATCCGTGTAAAGCTTATGGAAAGGAATTCCTGACAGTGTTAGCTGCCTCACACACTCGTTATCTCTTTCCATGTGCATAGAAAATTGAAGTGAACAATGCAACATGGAAATGGCCTGCAATTTTTGAAAGACGTACGATGTAACACTGTAACACCACGAAGAGTTGATATTTTATATCGGGTTTTGTGTATCATGTATTGCACAAACCCCGCCAGCACTAAATCAAGTGAAAACGCAGTTACTTGTAGCAACATATGTGTTGCAGATATCGTCACATGGACGAGAGTGAGGAGGACTTGGAGCGGTTCGTTAGGGACACCATGCAGTACAGCGGCTTCCTCTGCATCAAGAGACCGTCAAGTGAGCAACAGACATGTGCACATGACGCTTGTCATAACACTTATCAATTCCTTCATTCAACAAGTCTGAATTTTTGACGGGTATGAAATACTTGTCTTTTCCAGGCACAATCATGTGCATACATGTTTCTATGTGCGTTGTTGATGTCTGTTGCAAACGTGTTGAGGCTTATGTGCTTTATGGCTGCTTTTCTCTCCATCAGACTACAGCACAGCAGGATATAAAGAGTTACAGAGAAGGAGAGGAGACAGTTTGGCCGTCCTGTACGAGAACCCACAGCACTTCCTGGCCGTCACGCAGTACTGGATGGAGCACGGGATTCCACGAAAGGCAACAACAGGTACCACATCAGTCTCCATGCAGATTAGGATTAATGATTTGTCAAGGGAATTAGCCGACAAGAGGGCACGTTGGCTTCAATGCAGTTGCTGATCTAATATCATTTTTCACAAATTTCCGACGGTTTTCAGACACTTACCGAGTTTGTGGGGGCCAGACTGCAGTTTTCTATGTGTCATGGCGGTCTGCTTATGGTAGTCATGCTGTGAGAAGAATGTGTGTCAATTCATGTCGTCATAGTGCGTCAAGTTCACGTGATACCCTTACCTCTGCAGGCCTGTACCTAGTCACCACGGCCCTAACCATGTGCGATCACGTGGACGTGTACGGGTTCTGGCCCTTCCCGTTCGGCGGCTGGGGACAGAAGATCCGCTACCACTACTTCTATGCGGCCATCTTTGTAGCGCCTTACGCACACGAGATGCCCTCGGAGTTTATCAAAATGGTAGAAATGCATAGACAGGGGATAATGAAAGTTCACATCGACAAGTGTGGAAATTAAGTGTTTATGCGTTAATCGTATATCTAATTTACAGCGCTTTGTTGTTTTCAATGTTTTGTTTAATAATTTCCCGATGCTTGATCAATGACACAAATTAGACGTACTGGTGACATATTGTAAGCCTAAGAATCAATTCCTGTATGTCGAAGCTATGCACTACCGACGTTACATATGATGATAATAAAATTACACTGTAACAACATACCTTTAGACTGACCATATGGTAATAAAATTACACTGTAACAACATACCTTTAGCTAGACTGACCATATGGTAATAAAATTACACTGTAACAACATACCTTTAGACTGACCATATGGTAATAAAAGTACACTGTACCAACATACCTTTAGACTGACCACGGTTATCTATTGCTATTTATTGTTGTCATTGTACATCTCTCAACATGAGGTTCAGGTACGTTTGCAACTTTCTTTCTGGTCAATCAATATTCATATCTATTTCGGTTTTTTTTCTTTGTACCTGATCCTGACAGGAGAAGGTATCAAGTATGCAGATAATTTAATTAGCGTTAATTCTTGGAATTTTTGGCTCACTTTATTAAATCCAGTAATGGCAGCAACCGCGGGATGGCGCTGGGTGTTTGCGGCAATCATTTTGTAAAGTTGTCTCTGCAATTCTTTTCTTGAACGGCAGATGTCGCTGTAATCGTCTATATCAATACCTTGAAGCATCTTCTAAGAAACTTTCTTCTGATATTCATGCTTTTTCACATTTAGGCGCTTTTAGACGTATCATTACATTTTCATGACTATTTGACATTGAATAATTCTTTAACAGCGTCTTGATAGTTAAGTGGTAAGTATTCTATGGATGATAAATCCTATTTTCTTATATCCAATAGAGTCTATAACATTACTAACGTCAACTTCCCTTCAAATTACTAATACGATACGACACACTGGAAGTCTGTGCTGAAATCACAATTATCTGTGCATGACCTGCACATTCACTACGTCTATTCCAGCGAAGGGGCCACTTGTGCTTTTCACGTGCACAAGTCACCTGTTTGTGGAAAACCAACAAAACAATGGCGTAAGACATATAACAGTCGCAACATTTATTGCGGACTATTAGTGTTAGGCGGCAATTTATGTCCTTACAGCAAAAAGGAAGACCTGGAAAGTTTAGATCCTGTGACTCAGTATCTGCGCTTGAGTCATCAGTACTCGTTCGCGCTCCTCGCGGAGAAAGCGGTTTTAACAGTAGCAAAACATACCGCTTGTTTAGTGAAGGTCCGCTTCACTAAGAAAGAAGGAATGCGTGACCGCAGTGAACTTTGATCTGTACCCGGCGGATCCGCCCCAAACAAAGGGCTAGCTGGCTCCCAGTGTGGCTGAGGAAAACACGCGACATTCGCACGCTTTCGACAGTAGTAACAGTCCATCTTTTAGGACGATTTTCCGGATGAATACGGGTGTAAGGATGACCTGACAATTTGGGTGTAGCAGGGCGTATCCCCGCGTAACGACGGCGAGGGCCACCACCTGTTAAGCCATTGAGTCACACAGTCTGCTGTTCCGTTAAAAGAGCATCCTCCCTTGGAAAAACTCAATACCTCACATGCCCGGTGTGAAGGCGTGCAGCGTCAAATAAATGCAATTTCTCGACGATGTTTCGTAAAAGACCCAAGGTGCAGGAAAAAAAGAAGCGATACATAACGCCACCGTTACTTGGGACACAACAACGGAAACATTATGATATAATTTAAAAACGCAACTTGGCGAAGCGCTTAGGTGTACTACCGATAGATCTAGATCCAGTAGCTAAGAAATTTAGACAAAGTGATACTATTGTGTCAAGAAGCTATCTATATCAGTATATCTTGGTGTCTGCTGTTGCCATTTGACCACAAACATTGAGAAAATTGAACATGTATACAAGCTGTGCATGTTCGCTTAATTGATTTCATCGGCCTTCACAAAGCGCAAGGGATGACATATGGTGATGGTGTAACATGTGAGGGACATCCATTATGTATACTGTGTCTCTGAAATGGTAACAGTTACGGAGAATTGAAACGGAGTGTCACTGCTTTATTATAGCGTTATACTTATCCGCTACAAGGGAGGGCTTCCATTCAACAGAAGAGCGATAGCGGTACAGGGTCCCGCTCCGGAACGAGGCTTCGTGAATGGATTTATTTGCATTTGAATAGCGCTACTCAAATATTACACAAAGGTACACAGGAACCCGAGAAGCACGGTTTAAACTTACTAACGCTGCCAGATTCTTGGATATCTGCTGATAGATTGTCCACTTCAGTGTTGTTTTAGAAATAGTCACATCAACGATTAACTTTGGGGGAACTTCCAGAGCTGTCAGCTCCGACCGGACAGGTGCGAATACGGGGAGAAAGTTTGTGAGGACCAGGAGGATTTTACGAGTACCTATACGGATACAGTCCTGGCGATAGTTTGTTTTCGTTTGTACTTATCCATGAGAAGGACTTCGTGGCGAGTTTTCGAGGGAAGGCGGGATTAGGAAAGTCGGCGTGAGAGTTGAAGGAGGGAAATCCAGGTGTGCGTGGATAATCCTTTTTTCCGCCAAGCCGTGGCGGAACAGGTGTCTGCTTAGCGGTCCCTGCATCTCATCCTAATCAAGATGGCGTGCTCTCTCGTCAAAACATAACGGTCCACTACCCGACACCATGGGGAGGACTATCAGGCTTCCCCGGGGGACTATGATAGCCCCTGTTCTTGTTTTGCTAACGTTACATGTCTGGAGCTGCTATTCACAGGGGTTCTTCCCGAGGCTGGAAAATGTGGGGAAGAACAAGCCCATCTCATCGGACCCTTCGCGGGCGACTTGTGGGCTTGCGGGACGTTCCTCGCACTGTAGACCACTGGGCATGGAGGCGTTGCAGCGTTGTCCCGTTCAGGACGGCTGTATGCAGGAGTGTCCTAGGAGAACAGCTACTCCAGCCCCTACGGACCTGCTGACCGCCCCGGGAGCGTGCATCACCCAGGACACCAGCGATGTGCGCCCGGGAGCGCAGCCCGGATCCCCCGCCTACATAGTCAGGGACAGCCCGCCTTGCTTCGCCTCGCCCCCCTCCCCACCCAGGCTTGGAGCGAACGGCGACTTTACACTTAGTGTCTGGCTGAAATTACAGGACAGCAATAGACCAGGGTAAGTCATAGGTCGTTTATTCTCTCGGTTAATTTCGATTTGTTACAATTATAATACTCTCGCCGCGTGGCCACCATTTTGTCAGCATCCTCTCTCCCACACGCACGCACCATTTCCCTCATCAGCATTAGCCTCACACTATGGAGACTAGCCTGCCCCACCTACTAGCCACTCTAAACAAAAAAAAATACAAGGTCACCCTGCGTATAACCTCATTTTCAACAGGACTAGTAAATTGACAGGACCCTTATGTCTATAAATGTGTCATGGTGAGTGTCATGGTGTGCACTGGGGGGAGGTTGCTATGGCAACATGATGCTACAGGATTAAATGTCTAAGATTTAGCAGATAGACTTCAGCCCTGTACTGGCATACTGCCATCAGAGGCAGAAAGGCCTCAATATCCACATGGGTAGTTGTAGATTTGATGAAAGCCTGCCTGTCATTCTCAGGACAATCAACAGATGACCAATCAGCTGTGAAATTACCCTCAATAATTGATGGGCGAG
>NW_017803713.1:1542400-1543721 GCF_001625305.1 Branchiostoma belcheri | reverse complement strand
ACTTCCTGGCCGTCACGCAGTACTGGATGGAGCACGGGATTCCACGAAAGGCAACAACAGGTACCACATCAGTCTCCATGCAGATTAGGATTAATGATTTGTCAAGGGAATTAGCCGACAAGAGGGCACGTTGGCTTCAATGCAGTTGCTGATCTAATATCATTTTTCACAAATTTCCGACGGTTTTCAGACACTTACCGAGTTTGTGGGGGCCAGACTGCAGTTTTCTATTTGTCATGGCGGTCTGCTTATGATAGTCATGCTGTGAGAAGAATGTGTGTGTCTTAATTCATATCGTCATAGTGCCTCAAGTTCACGTGATACCCTTACCTCTGCAGGCCTGTACCTAGTCACCACGGCCCTGACCATGTGCGATCACGTGGACGTGTACGGGTTCTGGCCCTTCCCGTTCGGCGGCTGGGGACAGAAGATCCGCTACCACTATTTCTATGCGGCCATCTTTGTAGCGCCTTACGCACACGAGATGCCCTCGGAGTTTATCAAAATGGTAGAAATGCATAGACAGGGGATAATGAAAGTTCACATCGACAAGTGTGGCAATTAAGTGTTTATGCGTTAATCGTATATCTAATTAAAGCGCTTTGTTGTTTTCAATGTTGTGTTTAATAATTTCCCGATGCTTGATCAATGACACAAATTAGACGTACTGGTGACATATTGTAAGCCTAAGAATCAATTCCTGTATGTCGAAGCTATGCACTACCGACGTTACATATGATAATAAAATTACACTGTAATTACATACCTTTAGACTGACCACGGTTATCTATTGCTATTTATTGTTGTCATTGTACATCTCTCACCATAAGATTCAGGTACGTTTGCAACTTTCTTTCTGGTCAATGAATATTCTATCTATTTCTTTTTTTTTTCTTTGTACCTGATCCTGACAGGACAAGATAATAGGTATGCAGATGATTTAATTAGCGTTAATTCTTGGAATTTTTGGCTCACTTTCTTAAATCCAGTAATGGTAGCAACCGCGGGATGGCGCTGGGTGTTTGCGGCAATCATTTTGTAAAGTTGTCTCTGCAATTCTTTCCTTGAACGGCAGATGTCGCTGTAATCGTCTACATCAATACCTTGAAGCATCTTCTAAGAAACTTTCTTCTGATATTCATGCTGTTTCACATTTAAGCGCTTTTAGACGTATCATTACATTTCATGACTATTTGACATTGAATAACTCTTTTAACAGCGTCTTGATAGTTAAGTGGTAAGTATTCTATGCATGATAAATCCTATTTTTTATATCCAATATAACATTACTATATATATATATATATATATATATATATAA
>NW_017803713.1:1540774-1542380 GCF_001625305.1 Branchiostoma belcheri | reverse complement strand
GGCTGGAAAATGTGGGGAAGAACAAGCCCATCTCATCGGACCCTTCGCGGGCGACTTGTGGGCTTGCGGGACGTTCTTCGCACTGTAGACCACTGGGCATGGAGGCGTTGCAGTTTTGTCCCGTTCAGGACGGCTGTATACAGGAGTGTCCTAGGAGAACAGCTACTCCAGCCCCTACGGACCTGCTGACCGCCCCGGGAGCATGCATCACCCAGGACACCAGCGATGTGCGCCCGGGAGCGCAGCCCGGATCCCCCGCCTACATAGTCAGGGACAGCTCGCCTTGCTTCGCCTCGCCCCCCTCCCCACCCAGGCTCGGACCGAACAGCGACTTTACACTTAGTGTCTGGCTGAAATTACAGGACAGCAATAGACCAGGGTAAGTCATAGGTCGTTTATTCTCTCGGTGAATTTCGATTTATTACAATAATACTCTCGCCGCGTGGCCACCATTTTGTCAGCATCCTCTCTGCCACACGCACGCACCATTTCCCTCATCAGCATTAGCCTCACACTGTGGAGACTAGCCTGCCCCACCTACTGGCCACTCTAAACAAAGAAAATACAAGGTCACCCTGCGTATAACCTCATTTTCAACAGCACTAGTAAATTGACAGGACCCTTATGTCTATAAATGTGTCATGGTGAGTGTCATGGTGTGCACTGGGGGGAGGTTGCTATGGCAACATGATGCTACAGGATTAAATGTCTAAGATTTAGCAGATAGACTTCAGCCCTGTACTGGCATACTGCCATCAGAGGCAGAAAGGCCTCAATATCCACATGGGTAGCTGTAGATCTGATGAAAGCCTGCCTGTCATTCTCAGGACAATCAACAGATGACCAATCAGCTGTGAAATTACCCTCAATAATTGATGGGCGAGTGTGCCTTATGGGCCCCATCATGAGGGCACTGCAGCTGCTTGTTTTGGGTCCTTACATTCTAACAATAGAACCAAATGGGTCTCTGCCACTGAAGGCCAATAATGTACACACCTTTTGAATTCTAACTTTCAGAGCTTTTTTATATACTATAACTTTTTACAATTATTTCCACAGTTTTTTTTAATACAAAACTTCAATTAGTATAGCTGGGGCTTTAATTGCTTTAAGCAACTATAATTATTACATTTAGGGTTATTTTTTATGCCACGAAAAAGGAATTTTAGATAGTTTAAAAGATACTACTCTTTCTTTCTTACTTTTGTCCCATTTTAAGTTAGCCATTATGTTGTGCTTTTGTAATCAATACAAGAGGGTCTGCATGCCCTTTTTCGTTAACCGTTATGGGCTATTTTAATTCACCGTTAATCGTTGCCGGCCTGCGTTAAGCGTTATCGGTATATTCTTCGTGAAGCGTTATTGGTCCTTTTAATTCAACGTAAAACGTTATTTGTCATCCTAAATTCAGCGTTAAGCGTTAATGAATAATTCTTCGTTACGCCTAATTTTGCCTTTCAAAGTGCAGGAAAATGTGTCATTGAAGGTTTAAAAATACAAAATTTCCCGGGGGAGAATGCCCCCGGACCCCCCTACATTGCTCGCGCCTTTGGCGCTCGACTCGCGCTTCTGCGCTCGGTCCCTTCGGCTCCGAGCCAGAACCAGC
>NW_017803713.1:1538979-1540754 GCF_001625305.1 Branchiostoma belcheri | reverse complement strand
CATGGAGCTTCGAAGACATTTTCAAGTCTTTATTTTTGGTACCTTTCCTTTCATGCAAAAGTATTTGCATGACTGACATCCTGGTAACCTCTTACCACTGCTAGAATGAGTTTAATTCTTGAAATCCCACTCCTGACACCAGTGTAAGCTGACAGTTACTCAATTTCTACAAGAAATCCTGTCACTACCAATGTAAGAAAACATGGCTGAATCATTTCTTCACTCAAACCATTTTGGAATGTTATCGTTCATAGAAAGACATACACAAGGCATCCTTACATAAGTGAACAGTTTATGGCATACAGAGTTGCCTGTGCCACCAGCTACATGTAACGTTATGTACTTCAGACTTTTTTTTCAAGTCATTTGAACATCCAGCTTTTTCTATTCGTTTCACACCCATACTAGGACTACTATTGTACAAAACAGTCCATAGAATTCTACTAGTCTGCCAATTGCACTACTTCTATATAGAAACTCTGCAACCTTCATAAAAGTCTGTCAAACATTAATGAATTACACAACAGTGCCTGGTGACTAATGTTGTTACAATGACGTAGGAACTTTCTTGCTTCTACATTTGCTCTTTGCACATTTAGAACCAGGTTAATTTTTAATTTCCTCTGTGTTAACTTTAAACTCATCAAGCCTCTTTTGTGTAATCAAATTTTTCTCACCAAAAATGTGTTTCAAGGGGAACCCATGGCAGTTCCTGAAGAACACCATGAACGCATCAAGTGTCAAATTCAAATCCTTTTGAAAGACTTTCAGCTGGCCAGCTACTGTACATTTATCAGCTCTGAAAATACTTCATACATCTACCACTGCCCTGTAGGAAGGTTTTGGAAAGGTCTGCGTCATGTACTGTATTCAACATTTGCAGGTCTTACATGAGGGCCTGCAAGCCCTTTTTCGTAAGGCGTAATCAGGCCTTTTTAGCCTTCGTAATCCGTAGGCGGCCGTCCAAAATCATCGTAATTCGTAATCGGTACATTAGCCGTAACGCGTAATTGGTCGTTTTTATTCTCCGTAAAGCGTAATTAGTTACTTTTATGCGACGTAAAGCGTAATCCATGAGATCATAAGAGCGTAGGCTGATTTCAAAATGGTCCAATCCACAACCGATAATGCCGTCCAGTCAAAATGTAGGTCTCAAAATGCTGGAAATAGCGTTTCAGGGGGGTTAAAAACTAAAACTTTCCCGGGGGCATGCCCCCGGACCCCCCTAGCAGACTCGCGACTGCGGCGCTCGCTGACGGACGCCTTCGGCGCCCGAACTTGAATCTTGCCCCCCCCCTGGAACCTCAATTTCCCATCCAAGCCAGCCTAGCGGGGACCAATAGGCGGGCAGTATTTCGACCACACCCACAACCCGCGCTTTAGCAAGATATGGTTGAAAGAGATGTTTATTAAACTTGTTCAAAAGATACATTTGTAAATTGTTTTCTGAAATTCTGCGTCTTTGAATAGTTGGAGCAAAAATAACTACCGAGCCGAGTTAAACCATTTTGGCACTGGGCTTCTGGTGCTTACGTCGGCCGCGCGGCGTACAGAACAGTATCTTAGACCAAGTCTTTGTCTGTGAAAATGTAAGAAAAGAGGCCGTGCAGTCCTGTCCTGCCGATCACCTTGTTGTCCCGATTAAACTTTGTTACCCAGGCGGTATGACCTCTAAAATATGAGCGACAGCATCTCGATACCCTTTTTAAAGTACAACGAAGGTTTAATAATAATTTGCCGATTTCGAGTTACAGTGCTGAAGCCGCCGACACTGG
>NW_017803713.1:1535191-1538959 GCF_001625305.1 Branchiostoma belcheri | reverse complement strand
CTCTCAGGAAGCTGACACTTCGCTGGTGTCCTCTCTCAGGAAGCTGACACTTCGCTGGTGTCCTCTCTCAGGAAGCTGACACTTCGCTGGTGCCCTTTCTCAGAAAACCGCAACCTAACTTATGTCTTCTCTCGGAAAGGTCTTACCTCGCTAAAGCCCTCCCATGGTGAACTGCAATATGACCTGGCTGATAATCTCCGAAAGCTTCAACCTCTCTTGAGCAGTTGCATTTCTTTGATGTACCTGCTATGCAAAATGTCGCTGTCTCCTGTTCTGAAAAAAAAACATTAGAAAATGAGCATATCTGTGTATAGAAATTAGCCAGCTGTTGACCTTTGTTTAAATTACAAGATGCAGCCGTTCTATCAAAACCTCTCAGTTAACAGTTACCAAAAATATCAATAGTAGCATTATCTATAGTTTTGTATTGCTAATCTATAGTTTCATTTTACCGTGTGATTTTTTAGATTTATGCTACACATTAAAGTGAACCCACATTATCTCTTGGATTTCGTCAGTGGGTGTGGGGATGCATTGTCGTTTTGAATTTCGGTTTAATCGGTTTGACTGATTTTGTTTCAAGTTTTCTGATAATAAAACATATATGAGGATTAAAAAAAGATTTTATATGCAATTGTTGACTACTATAGTTTATCAGATCGAATTTTAATGATGTCAGATTGTACAGGCCGCCATCTCTGCTGACGAAGGGTTTAACCCTATTCAGAAGAATATTATTATTATCATTATTATTATTATGATCATCATCATCATTATTATTATTAATAGAAGAACCCTATTCAGACAGGGGGGGGGGCTTTTGAGGCCCACGCCCACTTTCATCTCAGATAGCGCCAAAACGGCTTGCGCTAGAAGCGTCAAATTTGGTGACTTTTCCTAAAAAACATCTGACAGCAATTTCATATTAATTAGATAAATTCCTAATATTTTGTGTTGCCATCGCAACGGGTTTCTGACAGGCAGTTTCTGTAAGTTTTACTGAAAAAAAGACTTTTTACGGTTTTACCCCAAAATAGCATATTAATGACGTCATAATGACGTCATATGACGTCTTAATTACACAAAAAAATTTTTATGAACTAATTTCATTACTACACCATTCTCTATAAATTTGGTGGCCCTACGATAAGTGCTTGTTGAGTTACAGGGGCGGGCCTCAAAAGCCCCCCCCCCCCGGAACCTCAATTTCCAATCCAAGCCAGCCTAGCGGGGACCAATAGGCGGGCAGTATTTCGACCACACCCACAACCCGCGCTTTAGCAAGATATGGTTGAAAGAGATGTTTATTAAACTTGTTCAAAAGGTTGTTTTCTGAAATTCTGCGTCTTTGAATAGTTGGAGCAAAATAACTACCGAGCCGAGTTAAACCAATATCGGCACTGGGCTTCTGGTGCTTACGTCGGCCGCGCGGCGTACAGAACAGTATCTTAGACCAAGTCTTTGTCTGTGAAAATGTAAGAAAAGAGGCCGTGCAGTCCTGTCCTGCCGATCACCTTGTTGTCCCGATTAAACTTTGTTCCCCAGGCGGTATGACCTCTAAAATATGAGCAGCAGCATCTCGATACCCTTTTTAAAGACAACGAAGGTTTAATAATAATTTGCCGATTTCGAGTTACAGTGCTGAAGCCGCCGACACTGGACACCAAGTGTTGACGTAACTTCGGCACTGGAGATATAGGACGGAAGCCGCCTCACCTCTGTATACCGAGTGCTGAGAAAGGAACCCGTTACTTCGGTACTTGTAATTATGTTCACCCCAAATACAGCAATTTTTACATTGTTTATCTGACATTTCCAACTCAGATTACCTACCGCGCCGTACGGAAGAATGCTGTTCAACCCCATTGTCGAATGGAATCGCCCGCAAAGTGGGCGTGGCACGGAATGCTGGTCACCCATTGGTCGCCCCTAGGCTATGTGGATGCGAAATTGATGTAGGCCCCCCCCCCCAAAATCAAAATTTCTAATCTCGGTCTTTGTGTAGTGATATTGCCCCCGTTCTGGCAGATGAGTGAGTTGGGACACCATAAATCGGGCCCGGTCTAGGCTGAATCAAGGTGAATGGATTGCCCCACGACTAGGAAGCCAGTATCCACAGCATGTTCCTCTATCGCCATGGCTCAGTGGCGCGCTCGGAACTCGCTGATCGGCTTCACCTATCGCCTTGCAGGCCCTCTTACATACATGTACATGAGTGTTTATCATGGGTCCTGGCATGTTCTAAATGCTGTAGAATGTTCTCTGCTTAAGATTTCTATACTTCTATTCTCAGAACCATCATTGAGAAACAGAACAGTGCCGGGCAGACCATTTTTGCCCTGACTGTGTCGACTAATCAGCTGACTCTGGACTACCTGACATCGAGCGGTGCACGACAGCTGGTGCAGAACCAGAACCCCTTCAGTACTAACAGGTGGTACCAGCTGGTCTTACAGGTACGGATGCTTCCTCCCTGGTTGGTTTGTCAGTCAACACTGTAACTAACGCCGTAATGGCTAACCCTATCAGACATTTAATGCAAGAGACTGAAAATTGGAAGATGGACTTTTGCAGACGAGGTTATGACTGCCATTATGACTCGTCCACGTAGAAAGCCTAGGTGGCACTCTGTCAGAGTACATTCAGGGACAAATATAGCACAGGCAATTGACCCGCCCTAAAACCTGTCAACATAGTTTGACATGTGAAGCTGACTTGTAGGCAGAATGGCATGCAATCAAGTTGTGTGTAAACCCCTGGGACAAGTGGTGCCCCTTGGTTTAACTACTGGGATATAAACGTTTATCATGCACAGATTGCTGGTGGCCTGTATCATAACATGCATATAAACAGGTGCTTATTTAATATCTATTTTTCTGCACTGTTTCAGACATACATTTTTCATGACCATAAAGATTACTGTGTAACTCAGTTTGTACCTGTAAAGAGTAAAGATGAATTCTTTGATGACAATGATGGTCACTGCCAGAGACATTGCCGAGTAATTGTGAAGAAAGCAATCGCCATACAGATTTTCTTCTGCTGTTGTTACAGGTGTATGAAACTCGCCTGAGCATCTTTATTGACGGGACAGAGAGTGACGGCACACCATACACTACCCTGGATCTGCAGGGTCAGATTACAGACGAGTCCTCTGGTACATCCTCTAGGATAGGACTCAAACTGGACGGTAAGCAGAATAATAATCTATTAAGTCTTGTCTATGACATAACACCAATTGTCCTGCGGGACCCATATATATACAGTATAGGGGTTGCACATACAGTACCATCTATATTGTGCCCTGTATATGTACGATTTTGGGGTATTTCTGGTGCAACGCATCACACCGCAGTGAAACACAACGAATGTGGAAGTAAATATGCCATCACAGGGTAAAAAAAGTTGGGGTCTATGACCTGATTATTAAGACATGAAATTATTGAAAAATATTGTGTAATAAATGCCAGCAGGACAAGGATTAATGATAACCGTTAATAAGGTCTATGTTTTGTTTCCTGCAGGCACTCAGCAGTTCGTAGGACGACTACAGGAGCTGTGGTTCTACAATGTTGCACTTACCAACAGGTTAGGCCGAGCCACAATTTGAATAGATTCAAGACACAATAAAATTATACAAATGAAGATGCAAATTTGCACCAAATTCAGTCATAGTAATCAATATACTAGCTACATGATTGTAAACATTGGGCTTAAAACAGTAGTTGATGACAACACCGATAACTGCATGATACATTTCCTTGTTGA
>NW_017803713.1:1512936-1535171 GCF_001625305.1 Branchiostoma belcheri | reverse complement strand
GCCCAAAAAAGCCCGGTCTGAATAGGGTTATGAACAGTACTCTCCAAGCTATTAACACTGAGTTGCTGTGTATGTAATCAAAATGTGCTTAACAAGTAGTTTATTGTCCTGATCACCACGTAAGGCTCTTGCTATCCTTGTGGGCCAGATGGTTGGTTGTTACAGAAAGTCTTTCTACGGATCACTGCACCACCTGTAAGTTTGGACAGATTTAATCAATGGAGGAGAAGGTTCCTGCGTTTGGTAATGTCTGGAAATTTGAACCATAAGGACCCCGGTTATTATATTTCAGTCCATACCACATGGTGTTCTCTCATGTTTCATGATTCAACTCTGTCATTTTTTAGCCAAATGACCTGAAATTCGGCATGGAGGTAGAGTGGGCCAATACCCCCAGGCATTTTTTTCATTTTTTTATTTGCCTTAGAAAAATTTTTATGAAGGTTTTTTGGGGCATTTTTCGACAAAAAAAAGGATTTTTGGATCCTGAGCCCTGGTTTTACAACCAAATGATCTGAAATTCGGTGTAAGGGTACCTTAAACATGTGTCTACAGAATAGCAGTCACATATTTGGCATACACCACTTCCAAATGACTCATTTGGGGGACTTTAATTTCTATGTTTCAGTCAGAATCTTTTTATACAGCATTATCTGGTGCAGTTAGAAGCGCGAATTCCCACTGATCGACGTGTGTGCGGGTGACATAATTTATCCCAGATTCAAGCTATAAATCGCTTGTAAAAACCTTAAGGGTTTACATTTTAAGACCCATATTTACATGATAGCAAACAAAGCAAACTGGTTGGCAGGACTATTATAGACAATGTTTTAGGTCATTGACCTAGAAGTGTTCTTCTTGTTGTCTGTCTGGTTCTTAAAAAAACACCACATGCAAATAAAACACACGTAATAGACAATCTAAACTCTACTTTATATAGACACAATCATTACGTCCACACGTTTACAGTGACATCCATAAGTCTAAGTAGCGTGTAGCGTGCGTAGTCCAGTGGTTAGCGATCCTGCCTCTGGACTAAAGGTTGGGAGTTCAAATCCCGGCTGTTGTCGCTCGCCCGACATGTACGCTACTTTAAGGGTCGCTGTCCTTGGGATGGGACGTTAAGCCGCGGTCCACTGTTCATTGTGCTTGTCGAAAAGAGCTAGGGAAATTTCCTCGGTACAATGAACCTGTAAATACTGTACATAGCGTCTGTCTTCTCTGTCACAACAAGTGGAAGAGTAGCTCTTCAATGAGCTAAACTGGTTCGAGATCACTTTTACTTTCTTAAGTGCATGTGTATATTTGACCTACTTACCAACAAGAGGGTGATCAGCGAAAAGAGTGGGAAATGCTGTCGTCTTGATGAATAGACTAAAAAAACAGTTAAACTGTCTCGAGATCACTTTCACTTCCTTAATTAAGTACATATGTATATTTGAGCTACTTACCAACAAGAGGGTGATCAGCGAAAGTGGAAAATGCTGTCGTCTTGATGTATAGATTGATGAATAGACTAAAAAAACTGTTAAACCGGTTAGCCTACGTACGTGTCCTAAGTTGTATGCTTTCGCATGTGATTGGAAGATTTTCTTTCGTCACTGTGTTTTATTTTGTATTTAGGGCACACCGACTTAATTTTATGGATGACATTCTCTGAAGACCCCCAAACTAGTGCGTGCGGGCGAATAAAAAAAAAATGCTACTAAACCACAGAAATACAAAGCTGATGTTGTGAATTTGCGGCAGTACATAGCGACGTATACGACAAGCCGACACATGTTGGCTTTTTGCGGAATTTATGAATCGGCACTATACGCATGTACTGAGTTCTTGAGTCGCGGAGATTCGCCTTTGGTGCCATCCTCCAGAGGTACCACCAACTCGGTATTGTCGCTAAATATCATGGACTTCCCAGGCCTAGAGCCATGCAGGGCAGAGCCTCGGAGGACGTGATATATATATTTTTTGTTGAGAACAGGCGAAAATCAATGCGCGCGCGGATGTCATCCATTTTATTAAGTCGGTGTGGCCTTATGTAGCTCAGGGGATGCTCTGATTTGGTTGTCTTGTTTTGTGCCCGATTACCTGTTATAGATCGAGTCTAACTGCTGATAAACAGCTTTAGAACGGCACAGTAGCGGCCGGTATACGTGTATACACCATTTTACCAACGGAGATGTGATTTTTACGGTTCTCGCATCTGCCTTGTACATATCCTAGACCGCCTAATACTTCAGGCAGCTAGCAATTAGCACGGCGGTCTGTCTCTACGGCATTCTTTCCCATTGTTAGGGGCTTTCGAAAACGTATCGGGTTACAATTAAGGTCGCAGAACACAGTAATTATGACGCAGGTATAGAAAGTAGTGCAGAAAAACCTCTTGCATCCTGGCTAAAGCGACTTATGTGAGAGGTAGCCATGAATGAACTGCACTGTGTGGTAAGGAAAGGTATCGGCTTGTACACAGTATGAGTTGGATTGTGAAGATTTCCCTGTTCGTGTATAAATGCGCGGCATTACGCAACCACGTTCCAGGGTGAGCCGGCTGCAGTTCCGTTGACCCCGGTAGAGGGCCAAATCAAAGTGGTCGTCATTATGTTAAAAACGATAACTTTTTTTGGTTTTCAGTTATTTTGTAGAATATACCGTATATTTCAATATATTAGTTGGCCGTGATTCAATAGTGCACCCTACTATAATTTTTACCGCGTCGAAGTGAGTCACCTTGGGGTGCTTAACTATAGGAATCCCCATAGGCCGAAAACTGTGTTCTGCTACCACAAGAAGACGCAATTTTCGGCATACTTTTAGGAGGGCCTGCAAGGGGGGGGGGGTATTGATTACAAATTACGCCAAATTTTCGCCGCCGATTACGAATTACGTTAAATTCTCAGAGCTGATTACGAATTACGTTAAATCATGAGGATTCCCGACCGTCTAAAACACAGCAACTAGTAGTTCTACGTCAAAACTATTGCCTTTGTGTTGGTTAGCGCATAGGCGGTAGATCCAGGAGTTTTTTTTGGAGTGAAGACAAGTTCTGGCCAACCCGAAGACACAACCTGCCTGAACACCCCAATATCCCCAATCACGATCAGACTGGATACCAGGCTACTTTCAAATGATGTACAGAAAAGATTCACATTGCTTCTGAAAACATAGTATCGACTGGTTTGCATGCGGATGTTTGCGAGGGTAGGGCTAGGTGTTTCCGCAATAGGTAATAAATGATGTGGTTTGAAGCAAAATAGCTATTTTCTGTAGCTTCTATGTTCATTTTGATGTTAGGAAGTGACTAGACGGGTAACGTATTGATGCTCTTGATTTATTCTTATAATTCTTTTACGTAGCGTCGGGTGGGAAAAGAGAAGGTGAAGTTCGAATTTTGGCATTCTAACGACTTTTAAACGTATTGCAGCGGCATTTTGTACCGTTGATTTTGCTTTGTCGTTATGTTTGTGTGCTTATTTGTCTGTTACTTTGTGTTATGTTCTGTGCAACCAACGTACCATTCAACCGTTTGAGACGACATTGGTCACAATAGAAACACTATTTCCATGATGCAGTTTTATTTATCAATTTAACACAAGTAATTTGCACACTACATTCTTTAAACAATGTGATACAAATAAAATAAAAATGTCTGACATGTCAAGTTGGAGGTTGGCATAAAATTTCTGTTAACATGTACCATGTTTTTGCAAGTATCCATTATTTACATTTTTTCTGTTTAATATCTCAGCTCTTTTAAATATAAAGGAAATGTACAATGTAATTCAAGACCACATAACAGATTACTTTTCAGAAGTAATTCTAATCTGTAAGTATAGAGAGGTTAAGATCGTAATGATAATTGGTTTCGTAAGTTTTCTAAACAAATGTGAAAGTTTATTGCAAATTCATGCCCGAGGGCTAATTGCAAGAACATGACAACAAGAGTAAACAGTAAAATGATAATAAGTAATGCTAATGCTACTTTATATATACATTTGTAGTTATTGTTGGGTTTGATTTCTTTTCCGTGTGCGGTGGAGTATGAAATGGCCGACATTTTGCGAGATATATGAATTGGGAGGTGTTAATAGAAATGCAGTTTTTTGTAGGCTGGGAAGGTGAATAAAGCTGGGGAAAATTTTGGTGACTGTTTCAAATAACTGATCTCTTTCGGTGCTATAATGAGGGCAGTGACAAACAAGAGTTTCACGATCTCATACCTTCGCCAAATGATGTTAACCCTTGTGGTTGACAAATTATACAATTTTAATCATTGATTTTGTAAATAAGAGCCCCATTTGCATGGATTATATCAGTTGATCATATTCTCCACCCAATGACAGCCTTATCTTAACAAAAATGCTATTATAGCACTTCCTCATAAATTATGCAAATTAGGCCATGATTTGAATAAATTATGTTTGTTGATGTTCACCTTCACTTAACTTCCAACTATGAAGTATGAAATGCTCAGCAGTTACAACTATGAAATTATAAAAATTTGCCATTTATTATGCAAATTAGGTCCTCATTTACATAATCTATATCCTCAGATGTTTTTTCTCGTTCTCACAAGTGATGTCACAAGTGTTTCATAGTTCTATTATCGAACAAAGCAGATTTATAGAATTTCCTCATTAATTATGCAAATTAGCTCCTGATTTGCATAATTGTCATCTGATCATGTCAAGCATCACTTCAACCAAAAATCACGACAATCCGTCAACCGGTTCTTGAATTATTCTCCTTCGAAAAATTTTCAACAAATGCTCCTGCAGTTCCAGAACAAGCCGCTAGGGGACCCAAACTCATGTCACTTCTTCCCTATCCCAAGAGCTATCTGCCATCCAAAATTCGTGACCCTAGCATGTCTAGATCACGAGATATCAAAACCGGAAGTTCTGCTGCAGTACCTAGGAAAGCCGCCAGGGGGCCCAAAATCTAATCATTTCTAGGTCTCATGAAGACCTACCCACCTACCAAGTTTCATTCCAATCCATCCACTGCTTCTCGAGTTATCTTGCTAAACAACACACACACACACACACACACACACACACACAAACACACACACACACACACAGACAAACGCTACTGAAAACATAACCTTCTTGGCGAAGGTAATAAAGTGCATTTCATCCTCCACTGCGTTTCCAGTCAATATTTACATATTCTGTCGTGAACAGGCAATTGTTTGTATCTACCCTTTGCTATTTCTAATGTATGAGCGCTAACTCTAAGCTTACATATGGCAGATCTAACATCGAAGTCTAAAAGCCACCCTTTTGGCTTTGTTTTAAAATCCCTTTGTCTCTCTTTAAACCGAAACGTTTCGAGAGGTGTCCTTTCAGATCCTCCCAAAGCTGTTTCTTACACTATTTGAAGAAGAACAAACCTTGGAACTCAAATCCTTCTTTTTGTTATGAACAAGAAACCTACCTTTGTGATATAGATAACTTTGAAATTCATAAAGCAATAACTCAATTAAGAATCAGTAGCCAAAATTGAATATTGAAACAGGTAGATATTACAATATAGCCCCTGACCAAAGGTTCTGTCCATTTTGTCCAAAGCATATAGAAAATGAACTTCATTTTGTAATGGGATGTACCAAATATGATGTTATACGTAACAAGCTATTTACATTTCTCGAATCAAGTACCATAGATTTAAAGAGTCTCGATGTTACAGACAGATTTGAATATATCTTTACATGTAATGGTCCCCACAACGCAAAAATTGGTAGATATATAAAGGAATGCTTTGCTATTTTAAAAAAAAATACAGAAACTTGTGATTAGCCCACTCGATTGTAACACTTTATCAAAGACTTGTGCTATCCCTTATTATTTGAATAATTATGATATAGATATGTTAGGTTTTATTCGACATTAGGTCTTATTCGACACACTTATTTTATTGTTGTTACTCTCTTTATGTAGTTTGCCATACATTGTACCACGTGCAATTGTCGTGCAATAAAGTTCTTCATATATACCTAATGTCCGTCAGGTCTTTCATCAGGATCAAAGTGGAGTGTTTGAAGAAGTCCAACTCTCAGTTCCTTCTGACGTTCTCTCCACCACATGTACGCGCTAACGAACATTATTCCCACCATCACCAACACCACGCCTGCCCAATGGAAGCGATTTGGTACATTCTGCAGGAAGAAGTAATCCAGCATCAGAGTGACTGGGATGGCAAACATATGTACTGTAGTTGTGATGTACGCCTTTATATGTTTCAGGCCTGCTAGGAAGCATACGTTGCTCAGGCTCTTGCACAACCCCAGTCCTACCACGTATAACGCTGTACGCAATGACATTGTCCAGACTGGAGTCTCTAATGCATATGTTATTCCTAGTAATGCCACTGAACCTACCAAATTCATATACAGCAAAATTGTGACTATCGCCAACTCTAATGTTCCTGTCAGGTACCGCATAAAGACCACATCAGGTGCTAAGGCAAACGACGCGGTTAGCGGAATTACGATTGACAAGACGAGTAGTTTAGTGGACATCCCATCTACCTGTGTGTTCCCCACCGCCACTAGCACAACCCCTGTTAAGCTGGTGAGAATCCCAAACATGTCTCCTGGAAACAGAGATTCCTTCAAGAACACAAACCCGATACAGGCTACAAAGAAAGGCTTCAAACCTTGAATGAAACCAAACGCGATTCCAGGAACTGCGTAGATAAAGGAAAAAAAGTTGAGAAAGTTAACGACATTTGTAAAAATCACAAATAGAAACAACATGAGATTCTGGCGTCTATTTTCACCCGTTAACCTCGGCCGACAGATTGCTAAGATAGGAAGAAGTGTGAGAAGCTCAATCGCTCGCCGTAAGAAAAGCGTTTGGAAATTTGGAAGGCCTTCCTTGTCTATTAATGCTGTGAACTCCCCACCAAAAGATAAAGCGATGGCTGACATGACGGTTAGCAAAATGCCTTTTGCTGCTTGCAATGAAGGCGACACGTCTTTATTTGCATTTGAAACGTGTTCGCCTTCGTCAGTGTCAGCAGCAGATGGCATTTCTCTTGTATTTGTGCTTGTATTTTCTTCAGAACCTAGCTGTGTTGCCAGATAGCGCGCTATTTATAAAGATTGGCGTCACACGTATTGGCAATGTTACAAAATAATACCCTTTTGGGAGCAACCTCTCCCTTGATGCTCCAATCTATGTGATGCTCTCTCACAGGTGTCCTATCTCAGGAAGCTGACAATTTACTGGTGCCCTCTCTCAGGAGGCTGACACTTTACTGGTACCCTCTCTCAGGAAGCTGCCACTTCGCTGACGTCCTCTCTCAGGAGGCTAACACTTCGCTGGTGTCCTCTCTCAGAGGAAGCTGACACTTCGCTGGTACCCTCTCTCAGGAAGCTGACACTTCGCTGGTGCCCTCTCTCAGGAAGCTGACACTTCGCTGGTGTCCTCTCTCAGGAAGCTGCCACTTCGCTGGTGTCCTCTCTCAGGAAGCTGACACTTCGCTGGTGTCCTCTCTCAGGAAGCTGACACTTTACTGGTGCCCTCTCTCAGGAGGCTGACACTTAGCTTGTGTCCTCTCTCAGAAAACCGCAACCTAACTAACTTATGTCTCCTCTCGGGAAGGTCTTACATCATTAAAGCCCTCTCGTGGTAAACTGCAATATGACCTCGCTGATAATCTCCGAAAGCTTCAACCTCACTTGAGCAGTTGCATTTCCTTGATGTACCTGATATGCAAAATGTCGTTGGCTCCTGTTCTGAAAAAAAAAATAGAAGAAAAATGAGCATATCTGTGTATAGAAATTAGCCAGCTGTTGACTTTTGTTTAGATTACAAGATTCAGCCGTTCTATCAAAACCTCTCAGTTAACAGTTACCAAAAATACCAATAGTAGCATTATCTATAGTTTTGTATTGCTAATCTATAATTTCATTTTACCGTGTGATTTTTTAGATTTATGCTACACATTAAAGTGAACCCACATTATCTCTTTGAGTTCATCAGTGGGTGTGGGGATGCATTGTCGTTTTGAATTTTGGTTTAATCGGTTTGACTGATTTTCCTTCATGTTTTCTGATAAAAAAACATATATGAGGAAAAACAAAAAGATTTTATATGCAATTTTTTGGCGACGCCCTTTGGGGGCGGAGGCATTTGTGTAAGTACTACGATCGCTTTGAAAGAATTTCAAAAATTACACGAATGCATTCCCTGGGGAATTGGTTTTGAGGAAACCTTCGGCCATGTGGTTTTTGGATCAAGCAGGTAACTTACACCGGTGCCCACGTGCCACCCATCCAGCTGCCTGGCATGATTAATTACTGGCCATCAGTCTTCTCCCCACACCATGGACAGAGAGCACAGCTGTCTCTGGCCAAAGACCATATCAGATCACAGAGAGAAAAGAAATTGTCCGTCCTTTTGGATCCCACAAAAGGTAAAAAAAAAAGTCAAAGGAGTAACAACTTCAGACCAGACATAAAATCCAGTCTCTGGTGGAGGATAGAGTGAAGTGAAATGGAGGATGGTTTGGTTCTAGCGGGAACTCGACCAAAGTGAAGTAAGTAAGTATGTCATCATAAAATCTATATTGCTGGGGAAGAACGGCTGATTCCTCCTATACGTGTATTTGGTATATTGCCCCACACCTCCTCCACCCATCCTGTAAATTTCACTATGTGCATGTCTTTATAAGATAGGGAAATATGTTTTTTTCTGATAATTGTAATGTAGATTGCTAGCTCCACCACATAAAATAATATATATCATTCAGTCGTCGCCTTGGCAATGATTTTTATTGCCTCAGCCTTGTTACTACTATACTTTATCAGATGGAATTTTAATTATGTCAGATTGTACAGGCCGCCATCTCTGCTGACGAAGGGTTTAACCCTATCCAGACGAGGGGGGGGGGGCTCGTCACTGAATGACATCCAGTAAATTTCTAGCGGACCAATCAGAGGGCTGCTGAATAATTTGAATAATTTATCAAGGCCCACGGACGCGGTTCTTTCACTTGTAAAGTAGTCAATTACCACCGAGCCGGTGGCACACGATGGGCGAAAACATATATTTCACACCCATTGTACGTCGACATAAAGCGCTTATACATTACAAACAGAATTTCGTAGGACTGCCATTACTTTAGTTTGCAGCATGTGTATTGAGAACGAGTATCTTCATAATTCTGCTGGCTGTTTGTAGAAGAACGGCACAATAAAACAGTTTTCAATACCAACACGACTTAGCAGATAACACGTAATGAAGCCCACTTTTTACGCAGATTGTAGCACTACGTAACGTTACACAAACTAACAGTAGATGTTTCACAGAAATGACAATGATAGATAATGTAACGCATATACATTATACAGCACAAAATAAAGAGTAACAGTAATGTAGTCGTCTTTGGCCGGGTATGGCAAGTTATAGTACGTACATGTATCGGTTCAATCATGGAGGTAGCTCCATGGTTCAATCTTTACCGGGTAAGTTGACAGCAACAAGCTATATGCATAGGTTCTATAACTTTTGTAGCTCACTTGCGTCTAGATTTGGGACGAACCCATGTTACTTTTTCGCCGCAGTTTTTCATGTAGTGGTTACTTCGACAGCCTTTCCGCTGACGCAAACATACTAGTTTGAGGTTCCACAGTTCTTACAACGTTAGTGCTTGAAGTGGTGTTTTCCAAGTTTGTTGGTCTGGTGATGTTGTCTTTGTTGGCTTGTTGTCTGTCATTTCCCTCCATTTTTATGTTTGGCGGCCCGTCTTTGATGGGTTGGGTTTGGTTCACAAATCTCGGCTTCGCTAAGATCCGTTCCTTCCCGTACGTAGTGGTCGCTCCATTAGCGCTAGTGCAGCCACATTTGAATGTGTAAAACTTAATGTCTACAGTCCCGTTTTGATTCGTTCATCAAAGTAGATTTTACTAAGGTATGACTTTACTAACTGATTGTGGAAGTACTAGTACTTAGTACTGATGTAAACAAGAAACAATATACCCGCTCTGGTTGAGGTCATGGCATTTACATGAAACAAGGTGCTAATAGCCGCTAGTCGGTGACCTGTCAGCAGCCCTATGATTGGTGTCCGCTAGAAATCTACTGGATGTCATATAGTGTACACGGGGGGGGGGGGGGTGGCTTTTGAGGCCCGCGCCCACTTTCATGTCAGATAGCGCCAAAACGGCTTGCGCTAGAAGCGTCAAATTTGGTGACTTTTCCTAAAAAAACATCTGGCAGCAATTTCATATTAATTAGATAAATTCCTAATATTTTGTGTTGCCATGGCAACGGGTTTCTGACAGGCAGTTTCTGTAAGTTTTACGGAAAAAAGACTTTTTACAGTTTTACCCCAAAATAGCATATAAATGACGTCATAATGACGTGATATGATGTCATAATTGCACAAAAATTGTTTTTATGAGCTAATTTTATTACTACACCATTCTCTGAGAATTTGGTGGCCCTACGATAAGTGGTTGTTGAGTTACAGGGGGAGGGCCTCAAAAGCCCCCCCCCCCGGGTCTGAGCATGCCCAAAAAAGCCCGGTCTGAATAGGGTTAAAAGAACAGTAATCTCCAAGCTATTAACACTGAGTTAGTTGCTGTGTAATCAAAATGTGCTTACCAAGTAGTTTATTGTCCTGACCACCATGTAAGGCTCTTGCTATCCTTGTGGGCCAGATGGTTGGTTGTTACAGGAAGTCTCTCTACGGGTCACTGCACCACCTGTAAGTTTGGACAGATTTAATCAATGGAGGAGAAGGTTCGTCCTGCGTTTGGTAATGTCTGGAAATTTGAACCACAAGAACCCCGGTTATTTAATTCTATGTTTCAATCAGAATCTTTTTATACATACAGCATTATCTGGTTCAGTTAGAAGCGCGAATTCCCACTGATCGACGTGTGTGCGGGTGACTTTATTTATCCCAGATTCAAGCTATAAATCGCTTGTAAAAACCTTAAGGGTTTATATTTTAAGACCCATATTTACATGATAGCAAACAAAACAAACTGGTTGGCAGGACTATTATATAAATAGTCAATGTTTTAGTTCATTGACCTAGAAGTGTTCTTCTTGTTGTCTCCCTGGTTTAAAAAAAAACACCACATGCAAATAAAATGTGACAGTCACGTAATTGACAATCTAAACTCTACTTTATATAGATACAATCGTTACGTCCACACGTTTACAGTGACATCCATTAGTCTAAGTACTTGTAGCGTGCGTAGTCCAGTGGTTGTTAGCGATCCTGCCTCTGGACTAAAAGGTTGGGAGTTCGAATCCCGGCTGTTGTCGCTCACCCGACATGCACGCTACTGTTAAGGGTCGCAGTCCTCAGAACGGGACGTTAAGCCGCTGTCCACTGTTCATTGTGCTTGTCGAGAAGAGCTAGGGGAATTTCACCGGTACAATGAACCTGTAAATACTGTACATAACGTCTGTCTTCTCTGTCACGACCAGTGGAAGAGTAGCTCTTCAATGAGCTAAACTGGTTCGAGATCACTTTTACTTTCTTAGGTGCATGTGTATATTTGACCTACTTACCAACTAGAGGGTGATCAGCGAAAAGAGTGGGAAATTCTGTGGTCTTGATGAACAGACAAAACAAACACTTAAACTGGTTCGAGATCACTTTCACTTTCTTAAGTACATATGTATATTAGAGCTACTTACCAACAAGAGGGTGATCAGTGAAAGTGGGAAATGCTGTCGTCTTGATGAATAGACTAAGAAACAGTTTACAAACCGGTTAGTCTACGTACGTGTCCTAACATGTCTGCTTTCGCATGTGATTGGATGATTTTCTTTCGTCAATGTGTCTAATTTTGTAATTAGGCCACACAGACTTAATTTTTTGGATGACATCCTCTGAAGACCCCCAAACAAGTGCGCGCGGGCGAATAAAAAAAATCTGGCCAAAAATAAGAATGCTACTAAACCACAGGAATACAAAGCTGATATTGTGAATTTGCGGCAGTACGTAGCGACGTATACGACAAGCCGGCACATGTTGGCTTTTTGCGGAATTTATGAATCGGCACTGTACGCATGTACTGAGTTCTTGAGTCGCGGAGATTCGCCTTTAATTGGTGCCATCCTCCAGAGTTACCACCGACTCCGTATTGTCGCTAAACACCGTGGACTACCCAGGCCTAGAGCCATGCAGGGCAGAGCCTCGGAGGACGTGATCTTTTTTTTTCTTTGAGAACAGGTGAAAATCAATGCGCGCGCGGATGTCATCCATTTTATTAAGGCGGTGTGGCCTTATGTAGCTCAGGGGATGCTCTGATTTGGTTGTCTTGTTTTGTGGGCATGCAATGCCCGATTACCTGTTATAGATCGAGTCTAACAGCTGATAAACAGCTTTAGAACGGTACAGTAGCGGCCGGTATACGTGTATACACCATTTTACCAACGGAGATGTGATTTTTACGGTTCTCTCATCTGCCTTGTACATATCCCAGACTGCCTAATGCTTGAGGCAGCAATTATATCAACTAGCAATTAGCACGGCGGTCTGTCTCTACGGCATTCTTTCCCATTGCAAAACGTATCGGGTAACAAGCTTTGTGCATACTTTAAGCTTAACCCAATTACGCCGGTGCCCGTCGGGGTGTAGCCCGGGCCGGCTTCGGCCGGGCTCTGGGGTCACAATTGAAAGTTGTCTTCACGCTGCCCTATAGCTGCAGGGGTCCCGGGGCTCCCTCATTGGTCGGTTTTCGGCAGGTACCCGGCAGATGCTCTGTCGATGTCTTGTAGTGACCCCTGTGGAGTCTGACAGCTTTAACGCGTGCTTCTGACATCCCGGTGGGCCGGGGCATGCCTAGCCTCTACAAGGCACCGCGGATCGCTGGAAAAATAGTAGAAATTGGCCGAAATAAAGGGATAGTATACCAGAGAAGATCCAGGGCCATAGAAGCTCCAATTTGCGACCCACGGATCAGTCAGGCATTATGAAGGCTCTTGGTGGATACTCGTCATATTTCGCGTTTATATAAACAAACACTGCTCGAATCATTTACGTTCACTTACTAGTAGTACTTCTCTGACATGACTGCACGTGCCTTAATACAGACAACAATCGCCCACGCAGAAGATGCAGATCTAGAAGACGTAACAAATTCGTCCCGGTGGATTGCCGGCAACCGGAGGGGTGCCTCTTGGTGTTCTCGCGGTTAGGTCGCGGCGTCTTTATGTCAGTGGGGCCCGGGTAGAATTGAAGTCAGAGTTAAATTCTTCTCGAGTCCCGGACAGGTAAAAAAAATAGCCCGGTAGCCGCGGGGTGTTCCATGGGGCCACGCAGGGGTTACCCCCGAAAGTGCCCCGCCAAAACAGCCGGGGAACTACCCGCCAGGGCCCTTTTTTCCAATTGGGACCAAAGCTTTACCAGGGCGTTGGGCCGCGTTTACCAGGGTGGTAGGCCGAGTTGAACCGGCCGGCGGGCCGAGTTGACCCGGGCGGTGGGCACACACCAGTTTTGTACATGTACAAGCTGCGTAAGACGGACTATAAGGTTTGGACTGCCACTCACACCGGGAAGGACCCCTACTCTTTTCAATAAGTGCGATGGGTAATTTAACGTGCGTGGCGTGTGGCTCTCCCCAAACACGGGACCTCCATTTAATGTCCCGATCCGAGGGACGCCCCTAACCGAAGCTAGGTACTCATTTTCACCTGATCAAAGTGAGGAAAATCGTGTAAAGGAAAGTGCCTTTAATTTCCCACGGGTACAAGATCGAGTAGGATTCGACACATATTTTTCCGTGCAGACGGGGCAGCTTTCTTTCCGCGAAGACAAGTTTTTTTTTCTGTGCAGAAGACGCAGGTATTCGCGCAGACGAGGAAGGTATTCGTGTAGATGAGGAATTTTTTCTCTGTGCAGACGAGGAAGGTCATTCATCCAGACGAGGAATTTTTTTCTGTGCAGACGAGGAAGGTATTCGCGCAGACGTGGAAGGTATTCGCGCAGACGTGGAAGGTATTCGCGCAGACCCGCAGGTCTGTACTTACGGACCTGCGGAGAGTTTGTCAGCGCACGTATCCACCACACTAACTTTCATGGTATAACCCACGGTAATCTACTTTGTATGCATCTAGCTTCCATAGCATGCCAAAAACTGGGGGTTTTGGGGGTCTTCAGGGTCTTTGGGAGCTTTTATTAAATATATACATGTATATATATATATATACACACATATATTACTGTATGCTATTTTCTGATTGATTGATTCATATAGACAGCATAGCCAGCCTGGTTGAATTACTTGTTGAATTAGAACTGGGCTAATCAGAAAACAGCCGAAGACCACCAAAACCCCAGTTCTATAAGCCTGTTACGGAGGCTGGTATGCACCGCTTCTCGTTGACATTTACATACTAGTATTCTGACACGTGTCACCAGTCGAAGTCTCAAAATAAAGATGGCGGGAAGCGGTGCTGTAGAACAGGTCCAGAGTAGTACCCTGAGTGACCCAGCGTTCGGTAGCGACATGTTGTCGGTACTGAACGACCTGAGAGCCGAGGGAGTCCTGCTGGACGTGACGGTTGTTGCAGGAGAGCAGGAGTTCATGGCGCACTCTACAGTCCTGGCCTACGGTAGCGACTACTTCCGGGGCTTGTTCGCATCTGGTGAGTACCCTACGGTAGTTCCTGATTTTTTTACGGTACTTAACTGTATGTTAACTGTTTTCATGGTTACTTCTGTAACGTGCAGTTATCATTACTGTTATTACTGTTATCAAATCATTGTATTTCGCCCCCCCCCTGCCGCTACCATGAATACTGAGTTCCGTCCTATACTGAGTTCCGTCCTATTTTCCTTAGACCGTGAAGACTTCTGTGAAGACAGAGTGAATTACGGTATATATAGCGTGACAGGTCAAAATCCCCGAACATGGCCGATCTGTTTCTTTTTAGGCAACACCTAGTGTCTCTTTTGTAAAGTTTTGGGGTGTTACTGTCTATGCGCTGCTAAGTAGAGATAAAAAGACACCGAGATGGGTCAATTGTTATTGTATGGATTACGTTTTATATACTGTATTGTGACTAAATCACTGATGCTGTAAGTTAACAGAGTCAACCTATACAAGTTACGGAACTACAAACACAGGTCTGGTTACAGATGCGAGTACAATGTGTGATTACAGATAGGAACTACAAACAGCTTCGACAATCGGAGCTATATGCAGTTTGTATGTGTAAGTAACCTGCGAAATTGGCCTTGATTGACTCAAGAAGCTCCTTGATTGACTTGAAAACCAGCGGGCTATTAAATAAACATGAATTATTGCCTCCATGAAAAATGGTACTGCTACAGAACTCAGGTTTTTGTATCTTTTGTCTTGGACATGCTATGGTCTTGATTTTTTGGTGACAGGTAGCTTTTTATGTTCGAGGTATCCGTATGCTGTAGTATAGGATTAATTCAACTTATATGTACATGAAACGAATTAACAAAAAAATTGACTTGGAAGTAAGTATTGCCAGTGAAAATGCATTGGACGCCTTTAAAAGTCGTGCAGTACAATTTGTTTAAAAGGTAGTCAGTGTGAAATTTCCTTTACTCTTCTGTGTAGGTATGAAGGAGAGCCAGGAGAAACGTGTAGATCTGAAGGACCCCAGTGTCACAGCGGATATTTTTGGTCTCCTGCTGGAGTTCCTGTACACCGGGCAGCTTGTGGTCTCCTCGCTGAACGTGTACGAGGTTCTAGCCGTCGCCAACCACCTGCAGGTAACTACCTCTTGTCTGATCCTAAAGTACAAGAATTAGAATTAGGTTCTAGCGAATTGATACAAAAGGCAATTAGGCCTGGGAAAAATGTTGAGTTTCCTGCTTTCCCGATCGAGACCAACCCCCCCCAAAAAAAAAAAACAACAACTGCAGACCCTAGCCAGACAGAGCACATCAGACAACCTAATCATACCGAGGCCCCAACTGGAGGTGTATAAGCGGTCACTGAGGTATTCGCCAGTGTGGAACTTCTTGCAACCACATGTACGATCAGCCCAGTCATTGGGAACTTTTAGGAAAATGATAAGGCACTTGGACTGATAATGGACTGATGATTTACTATTTATTTTTGTATTATATTTTTTTGGTTTGATTTGTAATCCGTGACCCCGCCCTCACCCTCCACCTTGTTGAAAAGCGGTCATATGTCATACCGAACAAGCTTTCGAGTTTAAATAAAGGCTTACTACTACTACTACTACTACTACTACTACTACTACTACTACTACTACTACTACTACTACTACTACTTTCTTTTGTGGACCCCTGCAAGGGACATTTTTTTAACATTTAATATTGAAAATTTGTTAAACTGCATTCTATAAGTTGGATCAATAGAGATCACCGAACTGAGGAAGAAAAAGATAAGCCCTTCCTGTCGACCCTATTTCAGCAACAGGAAACAACCTTGTTTTCCTACGGCCTACCGTTTGTTTATGTGTATGTTTGTGTGTGTGTGTTGTGTTCCATCAATATCAGTATCCGGTTTGCATTCTGATGTTGTCTCCTGTACATGTGTTCCGTTGCCTTCCTAATGGTTAAACTATTTGGGACTTTATGTACACAAATAACGGCAATAGTATGTACGTTTTGTTATACGTGCCCCCTTGCTCTTTCTCAATGGACTGCAGGTTCAATCGGCCCTACGGCTTTGCGGTGAGTTTATCACACAACATCTACGTGATCCTCAATTCGACATGGCAAAATACACCAGAGGAGTCCAGGTAAGTTTCCATTCTTGTTACGTATACCTCAGGGAAGAAGATATCCTTCCGCGAAGTGTACTGTTTTGGGTTTGACGGATTTCTTTGATTTTCGGTATATTATTAGTTATTGGGGTCCATATGTTGTTTTTTTATTGCACCTGCAATTTTCTGGTGTTGAAATTTTACACCCCCGTGCTGCACGTGGTGTGGTTGTCTAATGGTAGGTAGGGACTGTTGTAAAAATGTATGAATTTAACCGTTGGGGTTATACGAAATGTGTGTGAGCAGGTCCAAATGTCAGAAATCTCATGTCTTTTTTCCCTTCTTTTTCTGCAATATATTTTTTTTCAACGGGAGCACTAGTCCTAATTAGTCTTAATTCTGTTTTAATTCTGTTTAAATTCAATTCAATTCCACGCAAATCGTACAAAAGCAGGGATTGGCAAACGCACCCCTGAATTGTGCTCCAATTTTTACAAAGGTTAGATTAGAAATAAAAAAAAACATTTGAACAAGCACACTATGTACAATCAACATCCAAACTAAAACAGGACAGCCTTGGGTAATCATTATCAACCATTATCGTTACACTGTGCTGTAGAGCTGTACGTTGAGTCCTTTCAGACGTTAAATACGGTCACATTCATTTGGTCAAGGTTGCAGACCTGTACAGCCTGAAGACCTTACAGGAGTCTCTGGACTCGGTGATTGCAGAAGACTTCATGGAAGTCACGAGCTCTGACGACTTTCTGGAGTCTGCTACAGAGGACGAGTTGATTCGGATTTTGCAGCTTGAGAAGCTTTCAGCACCGTCCGAACAACAGGTGATTTAAAGTGTTATGCTTCAAGCCCCGGTTACCCATTCAGAACCTTCTCCAGATCTTGCCCCAGAACACCAGCCAACTAAGGTCGGCTGAAGTTCGGGAGCAGTCTGAACAGATTTTAGCCTGGTTACCAAACCTATTATAACTCCCGAGTCCTACAGCCTCTCCGCAAATAGAGGGTATGTAGGACTCGGGAGCTATTTGCGGAGAGGATGTAGGACTCGGGAGCTATAATAGGTTTGGTAACCAGGCTAAACAGATTTAGGCCCCGGCTAACTTTCTGTAGAATTTGAGTTAATTTGAGTCAAATTCAACCCCCGAATGTGCCCCCAACACTGCTGACCTACTCCCTTCATGTCTGGTATGTTCTTTATATTAAGAATTTTACAAACTAGAGTTCATGGAACACATGCTTACGTCAGGTGTAGATATTTTGTTTCATATTAATGTGGAAAGAAATATACTTGTAACACAGATATACTTGAAAATGAATTTGCAATTTTTTTGCCTAAATTATCGCAACCAAGAGCACTAGTACTATTTTTTTTTACATTTACAATCTAAATTTGTATGTCAGCTATAATCTTGCTAGTATGCATTGGTCTTGAGGACAATCGTGGTGTCCCGAGTGGGGGCGCTCCCCTAAGCAATTTTCCATGACCCCCCCCCCCCCTAGTAAATATCGATCAGTCCCTTAGATCATCCAGGCTGCCGCCATGAAACTCCGCTGCAGTACGATTGGGTAAAGCCAGGTAGACCATTTTTGAACTTTTTGAACTACATTTCCACAACAGCTACCCACGTGCCAATTTTTAATTCATCCACAGCTACTCGAGTTATGATGTTTATCTACATTGTACATACGGAGACACACCACAGCTGCTCCACCGCCTTGACGTAAGCAATTACGATCATCACCTTAATTTTTCCAGGTGTATGAGGCAGTGCTGCGATGGCTCACGCACGACCCCTGCCGGATGGAGCATGCAGCTGCAGTACTTAGCCATGTGCGACTCGCGCTGCTGGATGTGGGTTTGCTGTACGGCCTGCTGCGGACCGAACTTGGAACCATACAAGAATGCAGGAACCTTATCTTGGAGGCGATGGCGTACCATAGTCTTCCAACTGAGACCAAAGAGGGCTGGCCACGTTCAAACTCCAGAGCACTAATGGATGAACAAGTACGTTACAGTCATGTCGCGATCTTTAAGTAGCCTAGCTTTCTGTGAAGCCCCTGTCACCCATGACCATAGCCGAGTATCCCGAACACCCTTGGTTAGACAGTACGAAAGCAAAGTCGGCTAGTGTTCGGCAAGGTCAGCTACTGTACAGCTGCGCCAGAGTTACCCCCACCACCTGATTTCCACCGCCAAAAACGTACCGATGATGGTGGTGGTTGTTGTTGGTGCGATGCTAATTCTTGTATGTGGGAAATGTTTCAAAACATTAGGCTGTGGACGGGAGGTTCGGCAATGGTTGCCTGGTGGCTTGCTGAGCACTAGGTCAAAGTTCGTCGGAAGTCTGTATCGCCCCCCGTCGAACTTTGACTTAGTGCTGACGTTACACGCATGGAAAAACGACATGTCTACAGCACTTGGGCCAGATAGCTAATGAAGACTGAGAGATTCGGTCGAAAATTCAACTTTTGAGTTGGACAACAGTTTGATTTTCACTTTGTAATTTACCAACTCAGATTTGATGCTTATTCAACAGGTGTTGTTGGCGTTGACCTCTGAAGCGCGGAAGTTCACGGTGAAGGGTTGGGAAAAGACCGCCATTTCGTTTGGAGGGTCGACCGCCAGCGCAGTTGCCGTTGTTGGGAATGTGCTGTACATGATTTGCAGTAGTGGTCTGCTTTTCAAGTCCTACGATCCAGTAACTGGCACTATAAACGACTTACACGCACCACCTGATTTCCACCGCCAAGCACCGAGGATGGTGGCTGTTGGTGCGATGCTGATTCTTGTATGTGGAAAAGATTACTCTCGCAAGAGTAAAGCTTGGTGCTATGACATCTCAGCGGGTCGATGGATGAAGATACCTCCCTTGGACCAGTACACGAGTGGTGTAGCGTTAGCAAGCTGCCGGGGAGCTGTGCTTGCGATCGGCGGTATGGTGAAAAGTACAGACAAAGATGGAAAGGAAATAGAAGTGCAAACATCTCGAGTCAAGATATTCGTCCCAGCAAAGAATGTATGGGAAGCAGTGTCACCCATAACACAACCTCATGCTGAAGCAACCACAATGGTGCAAGGAAACGTCGTCTACATAGCAGGTGGCGAGACGTTTGTCAACGGAAAGACGTGTTCTAACACAACCGTAGAGATGTGCAGGGTGTCTGTTGATGATGGGCACGGTGTGACGGTCTCGCCGTGGTCTATCGTCTTCCAGCCGCTGGTCGTACGCAACTTTGCCGCCCAGGTCGCCGTCATCGACCGTAAAGCCTACTTCATCCTCGGCAGACAGATGCACTTCACCGGCAAGTTTGTCGACCATGACCGCACGTCAGAGGAAGACGTGGAAGATATGTGCCAGTCGTTTCGGAAGAATGTTCAATCGGACAGTGTCGTGTGTGCGACTCTACTGTTCAAGGCACCCAAAGCGATTTCAGGGAAGTGAAACTGGACTATCAAAGTCAATACCTGCTAACACTAACTTATATTTGCCACTTGCTATCTCATTCACTCACACAATTTACTCTGATTATTTAATCACTTCTACGTATTAGGGCAACCATGGCAACAATACTTCTCAAGAGACTAAACTACGGAAGACTATATAGTTTATATGTGGAAAGAGACTCTGTACATGTGCTCTGCAGTAACCTTCTTGGCGAAGGTAATAACAGTTGAGAATACCGAGAGTGCACAGAAATACGCTACCGCAAGTAAACGGTATTCTGTCGTAGTAGTAGTAGTATTTAGTGTCGGTAGTAGTTAACGACAAATTTCGACGAATAACGACAAACTTTGATTTCCAATCTGTGAATGGAATCGCCATAAATTGTAAAATTGATCATGAAAAGCTCCAACAGGCGATTTCTGTGACGTCATTATTCGAACATTACGAACCGCTAGTGACATCATTAATTAGCAAGTGCATCCCGCTCGTAACGTAGAGTCCATTCCGTGTCACCGTGTGGGTTTTTTCTCCATGTTTCTAATACGTTTGAATTATTTAGAAGAAAAGAGTAACAAAAGTTCTAAATTTTTCAAAAATTTGAAAATGAAAATTTGAATATATTTGAATTCATTTATATATTTCTGAAACATTTTGAAAGTGACTGTGCAAAGATCTCTTTATTTAGAATAAATTTGAACTACCCATGTGTTTCTTTCACTATTCGAAATATTTAGAAATATTTCAAACAAATAACCAAATGGTAGATGTGGGTAATTGCCCCCATAAAAGTAGGTGCTAATCCTACTCTTCTGTATTCTTCTGTATATTTTTAGATTTCACTGCTGGACACTGGTGGCTCTTTTGTTGTAAGTCTGCCCTGTACTTCACAGGGATGTGTGAATTACTTCCTTCCCATCCCACTGACCTATTTACAAAAATAATTCGAAATAATGGTAAAAAATGGTAGAGTGCTGTTAGAAATATTTAGAAACTATTGGAAATGTCATAATCCACATCAGGAATATTTCAAACGTTTTAGAAAACCAGGGAATTATTTAGAATATTGACAAGATGTTCAAATTATTTCCAAATTATGAAATTTCCTAGACAAACAATTACAAAGAATTAAAAACATTTCTAAATAATGACAATAACCCACCCACACGGTGACACGGAATTGACTCTATGCGATCGTCTTTTCAGGAGATAATTCTGAAGATGAGTAAATAAATTTATATAAACTTTTTTGTGGGAACGAAGGACACCCCTGTAGCTATTTAGAACAAAAGAATTTCACTTTCTTACTTTAGTAATGATAAACGTTAGGGGAGCAAAGGATTTTTCAACTTAAATTTGGTCATTTTTCCCATGGAATAGACCAGTTTACATTTCACAGATCGCATGAACTGCTGCGTCAAAGGAGAGACATCTCAATAGAACGCCGTTCTTGAACCTCGAAGTTGAACGCGGCCTTTGCTTGTGATGTCCCCCCTGGCAGATCAATGTGATGTTCTGCAGCTCTGCTCTCAGATAACTGAGAATTGGCCATGTGGTGAGATTGGGTAAAATAAAGTATCGATAAGCTTTAGACTCAATATACAGGCACAGGTCAGGAACTTTCAAAAATCAAAGTTACCCACGTCGAGTAGAGTAGATGTCTTCGGCCACGTAGGAGCATAAGGCCATGTTGATTTGATTATATGGATGACATCCTCTGGGAACCCCAAAACTGATGCGCGCGTGCGAATAAAAAAAGTTTTGCAAAAAAAAAGTTGCATTCACTACGAAATCTACGTGGCCATGAAGGTTGAACAAATGGCACAGAATATGTTATGGCGAATAATCTACTCTTCGAATTCATTTCTTTACATTTTTGTCTTTTTTCCTTTGATTTTGGCATTCTACGACATTGGTATCGTTTCTAAATATTTTCCTTGCAACTTATGGTATATTTTTGTTCCATTAGCAACTGTTTTGCACGATTTACAGTATGGTTGAAAACTTTTTTTTTTGGAAACGGCCGAAAATTCATGCGCGCGCGGATGTCATCCATATAATCAAATCAACATGGCCTAAGTTCCAG
>NW_017803713.1:1396550-1512817 GCF_001625305.1 Branchiostoma belcheri | reverse complement strand
CCCCCCCCCCCCTGCGTGCAGTTGATGTGATCAGTAAAAGGTAAACGGCGCCCACAGAACGCAGGAAAGGTCCCCACTCAAGTTCTGGCCGGTCGACCGGTCACATATTAAATATGCCGAAGCAGCCGAAGTTTTCGACTTTTGCCGGGTTTACTGTCAATAATTGTTCAAATTATTCGAAGAAGCCAAAAAAATTCTGAAATTTTTTAGACGTCGACATCTGTTGTATTTCTTGTAAACATCCTTTGATTTTCAATTAATCCCACAAAACGCAATTTTCTCCCGCGAAAAATGGTTAACAGTGTCGGAGTTCCACCATTCACGGGCTGAATAACACGCTGCGTCACGAAAAATCAACCAATGACAGACAAATCTCGCGATTTGCGAGATGTTGGTTAATATATAGACTGGTTTATTTCGAAAGGAACATACATACAACATACATATAAGTTGCTAATTGCAGCCCACAGGCTGAATTGGGCAGCTTTTACAATGGGATACACAGGTAGAATATATTTAACATGTACATAACTTAAGCATAAGCATCAAATATTGCACTAGATTATTGCACTAGATTATTGCACTAGATTATTGCACTTTTATGTTAAAATTACGGCGTTACAAGAACGGTTACAAATTACATCATATAGCTAAAAACGATTACAACAAACATAAGATGGAACACTATTACAACACATACAGCTATTATAAAAAAATAATCTAAGTCCAAGGTGTTCAATATGTGCAACATTGAGGGAACCGGGCTACGTAGATATCTTTGTGTCCCTTTGGGTGGTTTGTATCGCCGTGTTTGCCTAAGCTGCATATTGTGTGGGTGGTTACTGTCTGCAGGTAGCCAAGGGGCGTGCCTAGACCTTGTAGCTGAAAGGGCAAAGGCCCGGCACAGGTTAAGTCTGCGCTCAGACAGACGTTGGAGGTCAAGAGTTAACAAGGCCGCGGAATACGAGTGATAGCTTCTACCCAGCATGATTCTGATGCCCTTTTCTGGATTCTTTCTATTCTGTCAGATTGTTTTTTTGTGATACCCGCATTCCAACAGGGCGTAGCATATTCAACTATAGGTCGAATATACCCAGAATATACAGTGACTAGGTCAGAAATGGTTCAGAGCGAATTCGCGATATTTCGTCGGTAACCAAAATGAGGGCTTGAATTGGCGAGTTACGATCACATTCAGTGAAGTTACCGGGAAAAGTAACATGGGCGGAAAGATGGGACGCCTTGATGTCGTTCTTTCCAAATGAAGGGTGTGTAATTCCTATTTAGTTTTGTACAGAATACAGATTACTTACGGCTCCGGTGGTGAAAATGTTATATTTTTTTACCTAAATACCAGTCGTAAGTAGTCAACAAGTTTTGTGTTACAAATTTTTGTTTCTTTCTTTGCCGATCCGACCAAGGTCCACGCTTACTTCAAAATCAAGCTGAAACGTTTGTGTAATTTTTCCCTAAACGAGCTTGCCTACATACAAAGATTGCCTCTCAAAATTCAGGAGATAGCGTTTCAGAGGGTCTAGTTTTCAAAATTTTCCCCGGGTAGCATGCCCCCCGGACAGCCCTAAGAATGTCGCGCCTTCGGCGCTCCAAATGTGAGATGACGGAAAAAAAATTCAGGCTGGCTAGAACCTTGATTTAAATCATTTTTATTACATTACATCACAACAGTTTGGAGTGTTGGTACAATGGTTTCAATTAATTTCTCATTAGGCCACACCGATTTAATTTTATGGATGACATCCTCTGAAGACCCCCAAACTAGTGCGCGCGGGCGAATAAAAAAAATTCCGGCAAAAACTAAAAATGCTACTAAACCACAGGAATACAAAGCTGGTATTGTGAATTTGCGGCAGTACTTAGCAACGTATACGACATGCTGGCTTTTTGCGGCATTTATGAATCGGTACTGTACTTATGTACTTTCTTGAGTCGCGAAGCTTCGAATTCGATAGCCTGGGTGCTCGGCTCCGTCTTGTCGCTAACTACTATGGACTACCCAGGCCTAGAGCCAGGCCAGAGCCTCGGTGGACGTAATCTTTTTTTTTTTTTTTTGAGGGCGACAGGCGAAAATCAATGCGCGCGCGGATGTCATCCATAAAATTAAATCAGTGTGGCCTTATGCATGAATTCAAAGGATTTTAAGAATGATAAAGGAAAACAAATGATTGTCTACTTTTTAAATTTGATTTTGGTAAAATATAGTCAGTGATCATTCAAGAACTTACTTCATATTTGACAGATCGCTGAGCAAATTTCATAGACACTTTTCCATTTTAGACGTGCATTTTCTTTTTATTGTACTTTTGAATACTGCCTTGTATTTAAAAAAGTCAAGGGCAATATACATTTAATTTTGATCGCTCTTTCGTATAAATGTGGCCTCAGTCAGTGGTGTGCATAAAGACCCCAATCAGTCTTCCATATACAATAATAAATATTCAAATATACTCCAGAACACACATAATGAAATTACATTACAGACCAATGACACAACATGAAGAAAACTATACTTCTGTCTCTAGAACTCATAGTCCTTTTGCTCGTCTCGTTATCTTTGTCGTAGAATTATGCTTGTTGCTTCTGAATGCTGTCATCAAAATAAAACCACAAGATAATGAGATACATAACACAAAGAAATTGAAAATACTAGAACATGCAACATTGCCAAATGAAAAGAGCAACATACTAAGAACTTCTAGAAAGAAACATTTGCAAATGTTTAGCTTCACATGGTCTTCCAACAAACTACATCTCTGTTTATTCTCACTCAATCATACTCATATATATGGTGGTCAGCCACTTGCTACGTTATGTGACCCAACACTACGTACAGGGTATCTGCTAAAGTACCAGTTACCATGGTTACAGACGTTCTGGTCCAGGTCATTGAACTTGGTATGAGTTTCGAACGAAAGAAGAGGAAATGGATCAAAAGCAACTTGTGTTCCTTCTGCTTATTTACTAGGATAAATAAATAAACAAACAAATAAACAAATTCACTAGAAGCATTACGAGTTGTACTGCTATAATGGTTAGAGACTAGGCATGTACCACAGGTACTAAAAATGTGGAGATGGACTCCTGAAAACTTTGGTCCGTGCACGATCTTATATTTGTGTAACCATCTCAATTACAAAGGACATTTTATCTTAGCAAACCTACAGTACTGTACAGTTCTGCTCCTGGAACTGTTACAGAAAATATGATATGCTGCTGTAATCATGTTCATTAGATATATGTAACTTTTAAGTATCACAAAATATGTAACTCAAATCAGCACCATTACAGTACTAATGATAGTACATTACAGTAGAGCAACTACAGACCTACTGTTTTTTTCTTTCGTCATTATATATTACGTCCACTAGTTATATTTTAGAGTCTAGAGTCGGTTTCAAACTTCACATGATAACTCACACAAAGCTAAAATATGGATTATTTTACAGGAGTGGATCAAAATTACTACATGTACCTCTAAAAACCTTTAAATGTTTTTTTTTGTAATTCTGGGTGCTTTTAGTGTAATTAAGTATATGTAAAGCAGTACTAGTGTGTAATTCAGTCGTCAGACTGTGAAATGCTTCTTGTTTTTATGGGTTCACCACACCACGAAGTGGTGTGGTGAAACCATATTGCTTTTTCTGATGTTTCTTCTCCTTCTTCTCCTTCTTCTCCTTCTCCTGCCATTTTTTAAATGGATTCAGCTTCTTCATTTTAGGGCCTAAGGTCCTGAAATTTGGTATGGAGGTACAGTGGGCAAATACCCCTAGGCGTTTTTTAAATTATTGTGATACAGGCTTTTAGAATGGTTTTATTTGAGTTTTTTGGCTGTGTTATAGCAAATGTATTACTGTGTTAGTTTGCCTTGTTTACCACGTTTGGGCATGAGTCATCACAATGGAATGCAGGGCATCAACCAATAGGCATGCAGCTTTCCTCTATACTTCTTGCTGATTGGCTGTTGGGATTTAACTTGATTAACACCTGCACAGAAGCATTTCCATACTGACAGTATGTCTGTATTCAAGTGTTTTGGTAGGTATTTCAAGCTTTCCTGCTCCAGCATTGGAATGCCGGGCATGGACGTTTTTTTTATTTGAAAATCAACAGTTTGCATTATGCAATTAAAAATCCTAACCAATAAAGTAGGGAATAGCTATCCAACTGTTGTTTTAGTTGTATTTTACTTCATATTATAGTTATATCAATGTAAATCATTGTTTTCCCTTGTGTTTCTCATTCTTTCCCTGCCATGTGGTAAAATGTGGTGAACCCATCGCTGTATTTGCTCCAAAGCAAATATTGGCCTTTCTAGTTCTTACTACAATTAACCATTCATTCATTCAAAACACGGTGGTCTAATCTGGGCTGCAAAGTTCCCACATTTCATAGAACCCGAACTGTGTTCGATCGTGTTCGATCTGGGCAATTCGAATCGAACCCGCGTTCCATTTCGGGGTCACCTGCGGTCACTTACAAGAAAGCGGCAAAACAAGCCCTTCTGCCTAAGTGCCTCGCAATAGATAAAAAAACAACACTTTTCTATAGATACAAACAGTTTCCTGGACAGTACATGTCCGCTATAATTTTTGGTGGGTATGTAACATGTGGCGAAGCTACTGTCGTATCCTTGGGTGACCTTGAATACTGTAATGATTCTTTACACCAGTATGAATAACACAATGCACACTTTCTGGCGATATGACATGTCTGCAAAACTCGTTCAAACCTGGAAACATGGAGAGTTAAACATACCCCATTCACGGCTCAAAATGACCGTAACGGTTGTCCCGAAAATCGTGTTTTAGGGATTTTTGAAAAATGGCCTCAATTTTGAATTATGGGTAATTTAGTGAGAAAAATGTCAAAAAATGCCATTTTTTCACCAATATGTCGACAAAAACTAGACTTAAAATCAGAAATTAAAAAATCCCTAAAACACGATTTTTTATCTTCTTCCTAGTCTGCGAAAAATATAAAAATCGGGGATCTGGGGTAATATACGTAGCCAGGTTTGAACGATGTTTGCCTAAAAACGTGACATGACTTGTGCTCGGAAACCCGAAAATAATCGTCTTTCTGAGCGAAATTTTAAAAAATCAGTGATTTAACATAAAAAGCTAACATTTAAAGGATGTTAAGACGATAATTTCATTTAAATTTGACGAAATTTACCCCTAAATATTATTTGTTTATTTTCAAATATTTTACGGGTAGTCCAAAACAGGCCAAAATAGCGTCTTGTAACCCGATACCTTTTCGAACGCGCATAGCAATGGGAAAGAATGCCGTAGTGACAGACCGCCGTGAAACTTCAAGGCCTACCTGTACTTACTTGTCTCTCATACATTATCGCCTACTAGTTCTATTGTAAAGGGCCTGCGTTGGTTTCGGAATTCCAACGTCACATGATCACTGAATAATCAATGTGTGGGATTTTGTGAATGACAGACACCCCCCTCCTGCAAGAAGATATTGACTCATGGACGATCATATTCTTATTATATCAATGTGCCAGGGATTGGAGTATTGCAGAATACTGTTGCTAATTAGATATTGTCCTTAACCTCTTTTGGGCTGTGAACATTGGTTAAATAATAATGTCTTATCCATTGCCCGTGGTCTCGGACCATTATGTTTTCTGCTAGGCCTTTTTTTAATATTTCAAGCGAATGTGTCCAGTGTGTTACCCCACGGAGTTTAGGTTTTAGGAAAAGTGGTAAGGTAGCAGCTTTTCGTGAAATTTCAGGAGTGTTTAAAATAAAGTCTGTCAGAATATTTCGTGAATGGTAATAAGAATTTCGTTCTTTAACACTGGCCTATTGGGTTATTGGGAACGACCAGTATATAGCCAGAAGCATCAGTGGGTAAATTTTCTTCTTTTTTTAGAGGTTGATAATAGTGAAGGTTGTCATCCTCGCAATGACTGTTTGCTGGCATCTCATACAGGACGTCTTCTGGCGTCATATAGTGGGCACCGTCTGGCTCCACATAAGTGGGCTCATCATCATCACGAAGAGGGGGGAGGCCTTTAGGTGTCTTGGAGTTTGGTGTGTCTGCGTCTACATAGTAATGAGTTTGCGAGACAGCCGGGCGTCTAACGTGCGATGGATGTTTGATATTCAAGGGTTGAGTAGACGCCAAAGACTGGCCCTGCCCTGTCTGATCATTGCCACTAGTCGGTGCAGTAGCTGTGGTGTTGATGTTACTCAATGCTATGTTAGAAGTCGGGCCAGAGGGAGGATTCTTACTGTTTCGTTTGCACCAGATTGTGATGAGGACGGCGGCAACAATAGAGAGGGCCGCTGCACCACAGACAGAGCCGATGAGAGCAGGAAGGGAAAAACTGGGAGAAGATTTGTGGTGACCGTAACGGTTGATTTCTGGTTTGTTGAAAGTTAACAGGATATCAGAGATGTTGCCGGTAGTAGCAAATGGGGAAGCTACAGGATGTGCTGTGGGGTCTAGATTAATTTCTGTTTTGCGAAATGAAGAAGATTTGGACATTGTAGTTGAAGCAAACGTGTTCTGGGCATCAACATGAGGTGTTGATCTCGTTGGTCCTTCACATATCAACCTAGGATTCACATCTGCAAGCTTTTGTCCCTGAACTTTGGCGGGTTGGGCACATTTTATCTGGTCGTTAAATGCAGGAATTAGTCTGACGGGAGCCATCCTACAGTCACACTGCCAGGGGTTCCCGTCAAGTTTCACGGTAGGAACAGAGGTTAACAGGCTATAAGCGAATGGGGGAATGGAGGACATCTTGTTCCATCCAAGGTCCAAATTTTGGAGTTTCGGTAGATTTGCAAATGCATGAGGTTGAATCTTTGTTATCTGGTTGTTGTTAAGGCACAACATTTTTAGCTGGGGCAGATTTCCAAATGTACTAGGATGAATCGTTGTTATCTGGTTACCGCTAAGGTACAGCGTTTGTAGCCTTGGCAGATTTTCAAATGCACCAGGTTGAATCATTGTTATCTGGTTGTAGCTAAAGTACAACTCTTGTAGTTGGGGTATAATTGCAAATGTACCAGGGTGTATCATTCTTATCTGGTTGTAGTTAAGGTACAACCCTTGTAACTGGAGTAGATTTGCAAATGTACCAGGGAGAATCACTGTTATCTGGTTGTGGCTAAGGTACAACTCTTGTAGTTGGGGTATATTTACAAATGTACCAGGGAGAATCATTGTTATCTGGTTATGGTCCAGGAGCAAACATCGTAGCTGGGGCAGATATGCAAATGTACCTGGCTTCATCATTGTTATCTGGTTGTAAGACAAGACAAATTTTGTCACCTCCCTGTACCTCACCAGCATGAGCTGGTTTACAGTTCCAATTCTATTATGTGACAAATCCAATTCAGAAATGGACGTCGGCAGGTCCTGGGGGATGGTGGTCAGGCCCATTCCGGTGCATCTGCCGTACAATGATGGTTTACAGCTGCAGTCAGCTTCCAGCATGTTGGGCTCCTTCAGGATGATGAGAAGGAAAACCAGCACGTGTCTCAGCTTTCTTCCCATGCTGTCCTGCCTACTAAACAAAGTAAGAAGCTCCTATATCATTAGTTCAAACATTCCTCGATGTTGGTAGATACAATGTTTAATGTTACAACATGAATTTCAAACTCTTCACACTTTAAACAAGCCACGAGACAAGTCTCAATGGGTCAGTCTATTGAAGAAGATCGGAGTGACCGGTCGAAAGTTTTTGGTGAGAACAATCCTTTTGTGTTGCAGCAAAGGTTTTAACTTCCAACAAAAAGCCTAAATCCCATTGTTAAGCTAAAATTCCAACATTTCACACAGTTCCAATTGGTCTTGGAACTGTGTGTCTTGGAATTGGTCCAATTGGTCACAGTTCTTGGAACTTCCAGAATACAGTTCGCTTCTATTTTTGAACCGACGGCAAGGAAAATTCCAAGACATTCTAAGTCAAACAAAATATTATAAATAGAAAGCACGTGGTGAGACCAATAGCCCAATAGCGTCACTCCATTTTACAGTAAACTAGCAATAAAAAAACTCTGTGACCAAGAGTGAAATCGTATCTGTTCCATGCAGTGAAGGGTAACAATGTACAGTTAGAATAGCTTGGATATTTGGAATGCGTCAAGTAGACTTAAAGTCTGTAGCCAGAGGTTTATGTCAACAAAAGGAGTTGAAATTCTATACCAAGCCACAATGAACGAAAGGATATACAGCGAATGTATTGCAGGCATACAGTCGGCAAATGTTGGGTGCTAAAATTCATTGTTTGAAACACTCAACCTAGTATGTTGACGTTTTGGCTCCTGTGGCGGAATTTGGCCCATCCGAGAATGCCTGCTTTTATGAACGCTAATTCTCTCGTGCTCTTTGATATCATCATTCCGAAATTCGACAACGACGAAATGTGGCCTAGTCTTAAGATCCTCATGTCTTTAAAGAGATCCAAACGGCGGCATGGAAATGTCAGCGGAAAGAAAAACAAGTAAACAGACTCCTTGTTAATATTCAAACAGCCAAGTTCTAACGGCAGCTCCAGACAATCTGCACAGCGCTTGTAAACAACACGGTTTGCTATGACGTAACACTGGGGCTTGTCAGGTGTTCACCAGGCTAATTTGAAAACTGGTAAATTTCATTTTTCACAACTACATTTTTTCTTACCAACGTTTCTGCAGCTTTCAGTTGCCTTCATATAGGGCACAATGTACACAATTTCAAGTTGTGTAATAGTAGCTACCTGATTTTTCTTATTTGCACATCAATTCCGTTATCTTCTCATTCTCAGACACTGCATCCTATCTGAAACGTCTAAATTTTCATAGAATTTAACATTCAGTTTAATACTAGCTTTATTTGATTTATTTGTAGTACATAATGTTCTACCTGGATGTTGAAGATTCAGTTACTTATGGTGAACACAGGGTGATTTGACTTACCTCAAGGTTTCTCACCTTCCAAGCTGGGATATCTTCAGTTGGAACGCACTCTCTTCCTGGACTAAGAAGACCTGAAGAGCGGCCCTCAGTCGTCTTGTTGCAGTTGTGCCTCTCAGAGCCGAGCTCTGTCTGGCTGATGCGCAACGAGTTGTGACAAACGTGAACGCCTGACGTATATGGGCGTGTTGATTGTCTGAATCTGACGTCACGGTGTGACATTGAGGTGATCGAATCAAGGACATTATATTCTGTTTATAATGTCCTTGATCTAATGAACCCCTCAAAGCGCCATCTGTCGAGAAAATGACCAACAGCAGCGTATCTGTTGGCCAGCATACAACACGTGTATGTAGAACATGTTGGTGATAACACAATATGGAAGTTAACATTCATCTTTGGAAAGTTTTTGTCGTTAGCTATCAAAATTCAGTACATATTATGTAGTTATGGGTTCACCACACCACGAAGTGGTGTGGTGAAACCATATTGCTTTTTCTGGTGTTTCTTCTTCTTCTCCTCCTCCTTCTCCTCCTGCCATTTTTTAAATGGATTCAGCTTCTTCATTTTAGGGCCCAAGGTCCTGAAATTTGGTATGGAGGTACAGTGGGCAAATACCCCTAGGCGTTTTTTAAATTATTGTGATACAGGCTTTTAGAATGGTTTTATTTGAGTTTTTTGGCTGTGTTATAGCAAATGTATTACTGTGTTAGTATGCCGTGTTTACATGTCTGGGCATGAGTCATCACAATGGAATGCAGGGCATCAACCAATAGGCATGCAGCTTTCCTCTATACTTCTATACTGCTGATTGGCTGTTGGGATTTAACTTGATTAACACAAGCACAGAGCATTTCCACCTGCACAGAGCATTTCTTGCTGATTGGCTGTTGGGATTTAACTTGATTAACACCTGCACAGAGATTTCCATACTGACAGTATGTCTTTATTCAAGTGTTTTGGTAGGTATTTCAAGCTTTTCTGCTCCAGCATTGGAATGCGGGGCATGAACGTTTTTTTATTTATTTTGAAAATCAACAGTTTGCATTATGCAATTAAAAATCCTAACCAATAAAGTAGGGAATAGCTATCCAACTGTTGTTTTAGTTGTATGTTACTTCATATTATAGTTATATCAATGTAAATCATTGTTTTCCCTTGTGTTTCTCATTCTTTCCCTGCCATGACGTCGTAAAATGTGGTGAACCCATCGCTGTATTTGCTCCAAAGCAAATATTGGCCTTTCTAGTTTCTTGTATATATTCTAAATAAGTACCAGTAGTAGCAACTAAAATGGGAATTCGCCTGCTTTCGTTGGCATAAACATGATAAGATACTTGTTTTTTTTCAATGTACAATGCAAAGTGCACGTGCACGGAATGCTGCATTTTAGTGTTCTGTTGCTTGTCTACACAGGGTCATCAGTATCATACAAGAAATGGCTTCTTTTTTTTCTCACGGGGTATAAATGACGGCTAGATAATTTTTATGGCTTCACCACAAAGTGGTGAAGACATATTGTGTTCCCTCATGTTTCTTCTTCTCCTTCTCCTCCTTCTCCTCCTGCCATTTCTTTAAATGGATTCATCTCTGCCATTTTCAGGCCAAATAACACGAAATTTGGCATGAAGGTAGAGTGGGCAAATACCCTGACGCGTTTTTTTCATTTTTTTGAAAAATTGTTTTATTTGGGTTTTTTGGCCATTTTCAGGCAAAAAATATACATTTTGAGATCTGGTTCCCAGGTACTAAAACCAAATGACCTGAAATTTGGTATGGGGATACCTTGGACATATGTCTACAAAAAGTCATTCAAGCTTTTGACATACACCACTTTAAAGTTATGTAAATAGGGCTTTTTGGCTATTTCTGGCATTGGAAGGTTCCATTGCTGCATGGGGGTGTAGACTATTGGCAGCCATCGTAGGATAGATCCATTTTCGGTATGGGGGATGTGGTGAAGCCATCTGCTGCATTTGCTCTCAAGCAAATGTCGGCCTTTCTAGTTATTAACTACTTCTTCATTGGCAAAACGGTGGAAGCCCAAAACACAACAGATCTGGTTCTATCACCTAGGATAACTTGCCCCCAAGTCCGATGTCAGAAGAAATTACGAATTTTGATAAATCATAGCTAGAACCATATCGTACTTATCGAAGAATATGTATAATACTTGGTACTTTCCTATCATAATGTACGACTACAATGTCCCGCTGTTCAATGATAATGTTGAAATAAATGCTATTTTTCAAGCTGATGTAGGTGATGACACCTTATACTGCCCCCCCCCCCAAAAAAAAAACGAATTACGTACTGGTGTCATCACCTACATCAGCATTGCCCTTATTTGGTTCAAGTAAGGACCCCGAAAACTCGGGCGATAGCTAGATATCGATAGGATGAGCCATAAAGGATTAGCGGACTGAAATGCGAAGTTCCAGTTCCCTATCTTTTTATTTAGAACTTGTCACACCTATGAACGCCTGCAAAGGAGGCAACAAAGAATGGTAGAGAAGGGCATTGTGACGTCATAGCTAAACTGAATTTTAGGTAGTTTCTTCCATTTTTTACCATATATTTGTCTTAAATTCTATTCCAGTTAGAACTAGCAGCAAAGACATGCTATACATGGCAATAGCTGTTCATTGGGCATGGTTTAATGGTCTAAATGCTCTTCAAAAGGAATGTATCATTGTGACGTAATAACCTCCATTATTTGTGTTGAATGGAACACACCCGTGGAAGCACAAAATGAAAATTCCGACAGGGTAACTTTCAACCACCTGTTACTCAAGAACGAAATGAAACGTTGCATACAACTCAAGCTTGGCATGGTGATAGAATATACCATGGTATATAAGAAACAATATTGATGATTTGACCTCATTATATTAAGTTTATGGTACGTTAATTCTACGAACTTACGCTCGCACCTAATAACGGAAGGGACTAGGTATTCGTCGTTCGAGCAGCCTATCCCGTTCCAAAGCTTTTGACTAAAGTGAGTTGAACCCAAGTTACTGGTCTGGGCTGACGTCTTATATGACCCTGTAACAATGGGGTTCAAGCGCTATAAACTGACGAGTCCTGGTTCTTTTGGCCCAGCGGTTTGTGAGTTGGTGCTAAGGCTGGCTGCCCAGGCTCGATGTCATAGAGCAAAGCGCCACCTACTTTTCAGAACAAGTACTGCAGGCACAAGGGCAGCTCGCACTAAGTGTCACCTGATTGGTCAGGAGAACAAAGGACGACGATCAGGTTGCCCTGAACTACCTAAACACCATTTTGATCTATTCTGGTCTCTCATTGGTTAGTGCAAAACGAAATCCTGCACGCTGATTGGCTATCTCTCAGAGCGCTCTGCCCTAACTAGGTCAAGGAGTAGAGCGCCCTGACCTGGCTGTAAGAAGAGGGTATAAAAGGAAGTGCAGTTTCGCTCTTTGTCATTCTGATCAAGACTTTTGAGTCGAAACCAGGAAACTTTGTGTCAACTTTTTGACGCCAAATCGACCGTTCGCAACATTCGTGGGATACGAACCTCTTATTTCTTCGGAAAGATAGGTGAGTTTTTTTATTATCATTCCTAGTGAATTATAACGGTTAGCTAAGGCTTTCCTGTCGCAAAAAAAGGCACATGATATTTCAAGTAACGCTGGATAAATGGTAAACTCGTTATCCTAAAGCTAACAGACAGGGTTTCTCTACGCAAATGTATTCACTATCTTCAGCATCAATCTCTGTTTTGAGCGTGTTCTAGAACAGTGTTCGGAACTATCGGTAGCTTCATGCGCCCGTCTGAAACAGATTACAAGCGTTGGTTAAATTCTAGAACAACTTAGTTCACATCGTAGGAATGCAAACAGACCTTTTATGCTAACACATGTCAAGGGCCTTTAGGCGTTTTCCTTCAGCAGCTAGGCAAGAGCCTATCTAGGGCCGGTCGAATTCTCCTGGGCACAACTCCCCCGTAGCGGTAATTTAGATACACAGGCGAAGGGCTCTTGACTGCCGAAGGAAAACGGCTATTAAACTGCCCGATATTATTCTGGCACCCATGCATGGTAGTCAAGGGGTTGGATCTGGATCTGTATAGCCGGTATAACCACCCTTCGGCGTAACACACCAGCTGATATATCGCTATATACCAGCCGGTTATTGTCTACGATACAAGTAAATTACCTGAGTTTTCACTGTATCACACTAACGTAGTTATTCTCTTACAGCTTCTAGTATTGAGAAGATGTCTGACACGGTGCAGGAAGCGCCCCTGGCGGAAACGTCAGGGCGTGCAGATCACTACGATCACGGTGACGCCACATCTCGGGTAAGTACAAGAGTTTGTAATAGGATTTATCTTTTTGACACCTCACTTATCATATAGATAAAACCAATTTCACATTGAAAGCCATTGTTAAGGTCTTGTAAGTCTACATCATTCGTAGCGATGTAAGAATAACAACAATGAGACGGAATTCGACCGGTTTCGACTTTATTCAGTTTTTCTCAAGAATCTTGATCTTGTTAGTCTATATCTAATTGAACAATGGTTTCAATAGATTCTAATTATTCCTTTTATTCGTAGAAAGGTCGTTCATAATCGTGTATGTTGAATACATGTATTAGATTTTAACATTCTTTTAATATACATTGATGGTACATGTAGTCTCTAATCGATATATCATCTGCCGTATTTTGTTAATGGTGAACGAGTCCATGAGTAAAGCTTCGGTCCCAATTGCGCCGGTGCCCGTCGGGGATGTAGCCCCGGCCGGCCCCGGTCGGGCTCAGGAGTCGGGCGGGCATCGGCTGTCATGTTCACAATTGAAAGTTTCCTTCAGTAGCATTTTGTTAAAAATTTGGTCGGTCTCCGGCAGGCACCCGGCAGATTCTCTGACGATGTGTTGTACTGATCTATACGTAATGCAGAATTCACGCTTTTGTTGTGATCATTTGATCTATGACGTCACACTTTTTACCTGGGTTTACAAAGTATACACCTTTATTCTGTTTATCTGGTCTGTGACGAAAGAAATGTGTCCCTGTGGACTGCCGGCAACCAGAGGGGCACCTGTCGGTGTTCTCACGGATCGGTCACGGCGTATTTTTGTCAGCGGGGCCCGGGTAGAATTTAAGTCAGAATTAAATTCTTCTCGGGTCCCTGCCGGGCCGAAAAATAGCCCGGTAGTCACAGGGTGTCCCGCGGGGCCACGTAGGGGTCACGCCCGAAAGTGCCAAAAACAGCCAGGGGACTACCCGGCAGGGCCCCTTTTTTCAATTGGGACCGAAGCATAACTGAATTGTTACTGAATTATGAACAGGTCCATGAGTAACTGAATTGTTACTGAACTGTGAATGAGTTTAAATAACTATTAAACTATTAAATGATGTTGACCAAACCTGTCTCTGTCCACAGACGATGTTGGCTGAGTCTCGGATTGTGACCGTGGTCTGGAAGGGACCACTTTCTGAAGAGACCCTTCTCTTTGGAAGTTGGGATTCTTGGGAAAACGGCAGAAGGGTCACTGAGAGGTAAGACGATGTCACAGTCATCAGCATTTTTATTGGACCTTAAAGGCGCATTATGTAAGACTTGATCCCCCCCGCCCAAAAAAGAAGAGATATTTTTGGGGTTCAAATCTTTGGAATTAGCTTTCACATATTCGTACAATTATCACACACATTTCTGACATTTATGGTTACCGATAAAAAAACACGAGGTGCACTCAGTTTGTGGTGCCACCACAAACTATCAGAATATAAACGAACATGACTGGCAGTTGCGTTACTAACCACTAGTACTTCAGTATCAAATATACTCGTAAGTGATCATGTTTTGGCATCCCGAATGGCACTTATTTAATTGTAAGGCCACACCGATTTAATTTTATGGATGACATCCGCGCGCGCATTGATTTTCGCCCGATCTCAAAAAAAAAAAAAAAATCACGTATTCCGAGGCTCTGGCCTGGCTTTAGGCCTGGGTAGTGCATGGTGGTGATAACTCTGGTTGACGGCAGCCAGGCTACCGAAGCTCCAAGACTCAAGAACTCAGTACATACGTACAGCAGTGTCGATTCATATATTCCGCAAAAATCCAGCATGTGTCGGCCTGTCGTATACGTCGCTATGTAATGCGCCAAGTTCACAATACCAGGTTTGTATTCCTGTGGTTTTGTAGCATTTTTATTTTTGGCCGGATTTTTATTTTTTTCGCCCGCGCGCACTAGTTTGGGGGTCTTCAGAGGATGTCATCCATAAAATTAAATCGGTGTGGCCTAATTGAGTACTTGATTATTCGTACTTTTTAAAAGAATGGACAGAATTTTTTTGATCGCCCTTATGTTACATAATGCAGTTTTAACATGCCGAAAGTTACCAAAGTTTGTGTGTTTCAAGTTTGACCTTTTACATGATGTTTTGTTCTTTTTTTTTTTGCAGTGACAGCGTCGACGAGTACGACGTGGTACTCAGACTCGGCCCGGGCTGGTACGAGTTCAAGTATCGGTCAGTCAATGGAGAATGGTTCCACCATCCAAATATGGTAAATACGTCTACACCATTTCTTATCGACTTTTAACCGTAGTCTTTCCAAATCAGCTCTAGTAATACAGCTTTGCATTACTTTTGAGAAGATAAAGGAAAGCTAAGTATATTGACAGTTATTTTAGTTCTTAAACAATCCATTGTAATTAACATTTGTCATTAAAATTTGTATGGCAGAATTGTAAGACATTAATGGAGCAAGATATCTCTGTATTCTCGAGTTTACCAACTTTACCGAGGGACAACATTCAAAGTATTAAAAGAGGTAATTCGGAAGAGGCAACATAAAGATTTCAGACAGAGTTGAAGGGAATTTAGAAAACCACAACATACATATATACATGTAGGCCTTAAAGTGGTTGCGAAGATTTTTATACAGAGAGGCAACCGCATGCATAAACAGGTACATAATGACTGTTGTACAAAAATACTTTGCTTTCAACTAATGGCTCCTTTTTTTTCTTTCATCACAGCGGACAACAGTTAACGCATTTGGGACGCTTAACAATGTGCTGCATGTGCCGGGAGCCTCGGACATTGAGACAGCAATGGTGGAAACTCCTGTGGAGGGAGAGGTGGTGGCAACCCCAGTCGTGGGAGAGATGGTGGACACCCCACTGAAGGGAGAGATGGTGGACAGCCCACTGAAGGGAGAGATGGTGGACAGCCCACTCGAGGGAGAGATGGTGGACACCCCACTCGTGGGAGAGATGGTGGACACCCCACTCGTGGGAGAGATGGTGGACACCCCACTCGAGGGAGAGATGGTGGACACCCCACTCGTGGGAGAGATGGTGGACACCCCACTCGTGGGAGAGATGGTGGACACCCCACTCGTGGGAGAAATGGTGGACACCCCACTCGAGGGAGAGATGGTGGACACCCCACTCGTGGGAGAAATGGTGGACACCCCACTCGAGGGAGAGATGGTGGACACCCCATTCGTGGGAGAGATGGTGGACAGACCACTCGAGGGAGAGATGGTGGACAGACCACTCGAGGGAGAGATGGTGGAAACTCTTCTGGATGGCACTCCTGAGGTTGAAAATGAGAAATCTAAGAAGAAGACAGGCTGCTTCACCGGCGTCTGGCGAGCTCTTTTCATCAAGTCTAGGAAGTCCAGAAAGGACAAAGCCTTAGGACAGAAGCATACTGCATGGCTTGTTAGAGTCATCAGGAGATTGGCTCGCTAAAGGAAAAGTGTGACACAAATATTGTGTAATGAACCATTATTTTGTCCAAGAGGACTCGATGATGATGATAACGATGATAGGTTAGAAAAGATGTGTGCAGCATAATGATAACATATTAATCATTCTTGAACTTGAACGTATGTTTTTGCACCAGAGGGTGTTAAGACTTCGTATCCAGATTGGTAACGCTTTAATGATGTTGATGTAAAAACAGGAAAACAATAAATGCGATGAAGTTTTTTTTAATGGTGAAGAATGTCTGTTTTCATTTCGTCGCTTTTCTCGTCTTGTATGTTTCTTGTGATGCGCCTTGAGCATGTTATAAAGAACTTGTCACACCTATGGATGAGAGTATGCATAGGGGCATATGGATGAATGAGTGAATGAATTTAATGAATGGATGAATGAATGAATGAATGAATGAATGAATGAATGAATGAATGAATGAATGAAATACCCGGCCCATGTGGGTTTATATGACACCAGTAGAAGATATGAAATATATGGTACGCAAATCATGAGAACAGAGGTACAGATTAACATAATTAACCAAAACTGAACAGAAAAAGTTTAATGGTGAACAGACCAGTTCTCCCGTGACCGGGGACCATACCTATTCCACGGTAAAATGACCAAAAACATAAATGTCAGCTACATTTGTAGGCGATGAATGATTCGATCACTCCAAAAGGCCCCTTTGCTCACAAAAATCACATAAGTAACGTTTCAGCTACAGAGTAGCAAAAGTATGAGGTGTAACCAAGCCTACTAGGTAATGATGTAGGCAAGGACGATGTCCTTCATATAGGGCATTCTTATATCTTCAACTTGAGCCTAAGGCTACCCCATAGGCACCACCCCTGTGGCGCCGCCAAAAACTTTTATTGGCGTGGCACCTTCACGGAACAGATCATTTTCTTTACCTCGCAGGAGTCAAAGCGTAGTGTATTATATTTATAGCTGGTTGCGCAGCTCAGGATCGGAGCTTGCAAATAATATTTAATACTCAATTGATACTCAATTATAGTTTAAAATCACCTATCAATCTGTTTGTTTAGGTTGCTAAATGGTGTTTTTTTGCGTTTGACTTAGATCCAACCCCCATTGTCGAATAAACTGTTCCTAGTTCCAAAATGGCGAAAAAGCGGAAGTAAAAAGTGCGTCGAAGTCTGCTCCAAAAGTTGAAGGAAGTTTTCTGGGAACATCCATGAAGAAAGTAAGTACAGATCCCGTCTGTCGACTGTTCAGTGTCTCAAGATCCACCAGATTTGTCGGCAACGTTGTGTCGGAAAAACAAAGATCTAAAAACAGTAACTGTTTGAGACCTGTTTGAAACTTTGCTTTGGTCAAGGAAGAAGCTCCTTGCTTTGGTCTATAAGCACCCAGAGACTTAGCCGCGGCGACTGTTGCAGGGCTTCTCTTGCCTGCAGTCTTTTACATTAGCCCTAGCCTGTTGTTAGGGCTAATGTAAAAGACTGCAGGCAAGAGAAGCCCTGCAACAGTCGCCGCGGCTACCAGAGATTTGGTCTATAAGCACCTAGAGACTATGTCTAGCGAGGAAAATAGACGTTAAATAATGACTTCAACAACAACAACAACATTTGGTCTTATGGTGAAATAATGAGGACAGATGAGCATAATTTCAGTTAAAAACTAATCTCCAAGCAGATCTTTTGGTGGGGGTAACAGTATCAAATTGGCCAGTCTGTATCCATTTCCCCACCCAAGTGAAATGGATACCCCACTTGGGTGGGGAAATGGATACAGACTGGCCAATTTGATACTGTCTTACCCCCACCAAAAGATCTGCTTGGAGATTACATTTGTAGTTAATAATAGTATATATTAATAATTGCTTACGGCTTACCTCACATACAATGTAGGAAGCAATGGGGCAATAGATCCAATACCTACCAGTACTTAAGTAGAACTGGTACTACCTAAAGATGTAACCTCACACCTGTCTGTTCCAGGTGTTCTCTCTCACCTGTACCTGACACCTGTGTCATCATGGCCGAGGGACAAGGTGCACCCGGCTGCTCAGGTGAGATTGTTAATTATTCTGGACCAATAGTGCAGATGTCGATAAAGACAAGTGATCCAACTTACACAAAGCAGTTTAATAAATTAAAACTTGCATGAGGACACTTGTATATTTTTCAATGTCAATGTTGGAAAACTGATTGTACAACATTTTATCACTCAGGTGTCAGATCATGGGGCTAGAAAAGGTTGATTAGCTTGAAAAATGTATGTCCCTTGCAGGGGTCCACTAAAAAAGAAAGACTAGGGACATAGGGTCAGGAGTTTTTTTCTAGGGTTGGCGGGGAAACAGGAAACTAGGGCTGTGTAGCTAAACATGTATTTAGGTTCAGGTTCGGATTTAAGTCCAGAGGTTTAGGTTCAGTTCCGGACTCGTAAGTTCAGACCTAAACCCATGGCATGTACATTGCATGTTGGCAACCTTGCAATGTTGTTTGGGCAAAACTTGGGCCACATAACATGGAGGCTGACACTTGACGATGCCCGATGGCAATGTTTTCTTCTTTAATTGCAGCACAAATTTTGCAATGGTAGGTTTCAGGTGTTTTGGAAAGAAATGGGGTGACATGATTTTTTTTTTTTTTTAATAAGTCTGGAATTGGTTTAGGTTTTTTTTAACTTGAACCTAAACATTTTTACAAGTCCGGAACCAGTCCAGCGAACCAGTACACAGCACTACAGGAAACACAACATTTTTTTTCCTAGGCCAAACTTTTCATCCTAAAAACTATGTACTGGTAATTGTACATTATGATAGCAGTGGCACTGCAGAATCGAAGCTGAGTTGATATAATTACTGATATGTGAATCCATCTCTCTGAGACAGGTTCACCTGGACCCTCTAGTAGCCAGCTGAAGAGGAAGGGGGAGGGAGAGCAGTCTCCAGTGAAGAAGAAACCAGTTCCCCTTATAGAGGAAGGTGAGATGTTAAATATGTTGTCTTTTTTATAGTATAACACTGTGGTACAACGTAGGCACTTGGTGAGTAAGTAGGGCTAGAAATACCACCTGCAAAAATGTACAGATGAAATATTGTAGCAGTGCAGGTATGCACCAGGCATAGAGTTAGGGTCTGTGACCGTCAAGACAAAGAAAAAAAGCGGTGCAGGTAGTTTTCCTGCAAGTATGCAACTATAGTAGGCAGGGCTCGAAATTTATTTTTGGGAAAAGGTGCACTGGTACACCCAACCTAAAATATTGGGTGCACAAATTTTTTTTGGGGTGCACGATATAAAACAAATCCTAAATTATACATCTTACTGCTCCTCTTCTAAGCTTGAATCTGAAATGGGAGCTAACTTCAAAATCAAAGTACTACAACAAAGATTTTGAATTTTTCTGATGCTTAGGTGCCAAGAATATACTGCATACTATTATTTAATATATTCAAAAATACCTACAAAAACATTTGGGTGCACCAGTGCACCCTCAGAAAAGAATTGGGTGTACAGCTCCAAATTTGGGTGCACTAAGGTGCACGTGCACCCAGTATTTCAAGTGCTGGTAGGTAATTATTTTAACCCCTAGTAACAGTATTGTTGGAACTGGGAATTATTGAATGAATGAATGTGTGCTATATTACATGTATCAATGGCATTAATATCAATCAGTAAAACTTCTTTTCTATGTTGTTTTGCAGATGTTCAAAAATACTTCTACTACATCAAGGAAAATGTGAGCTCAGATTGGAGGGACCTGGCCTTCTTTCTTGGATTTCGAGGACCAGATGTGGACAACATCGATGGGAGAAACCGGGATGACAAGTCTCGCTGTATGGACCTGTTGGAGGAATGGCTGAAGGGTAACGGAGAGAGAGCCACAATAGAGGTCCTGATGGAGGCTCTGTCTGAGGCAAACCTGCAAAGTGTTGTGGATGGTCTTCAAGGTATGAAGTGTTTGTATTCTGTACTCTGTGTATTGATCTCTAACTTATATGCTATAAGTTAAAACATATATATGAGAACCATGGACTCCATGAAGTCCATTTTGATGTCTTGTTCCCCTTTTAAAGATTCAAATCACTGTGGTATGGTGTGACAGAACCCCAAGTCTTCTGGTCTGTAATAATTCCTAAATCCCTATGGTTGATGTTTAGAGAAACAATTTGATAAAAGATTATGAAGACAGAAAATGTTACATATACATGTATTATAATAATCCCCATTTGTCCACATTCAGAAGTTCCAGGAACAGAGTCCTCTTCAGTGACAGGTGTCAATCAGACAGGTATCAAAATTTGGTATCTTGAATACACATAAATAGGAAAGCTCATCTAAGTTAGTACTGCCAACAGCTAGGTTTTTTTAACATGCCCTTTAGCCTTTAAATGTGTTTAGAAAAATGTACATTTTTACTATTAGGAACTGATTTTAATTTTATGGATGACATCCGCGCGTGCACTGATTTTTGCCCGTTCTCTAAAAAAAAAGATCACGTCTTCCAAGGCTCTTGCCTGGGTTCCATCCTCCGTAGTCCATTGTAGCCAGCAACAATAGGTGTCTGCATGTGTATGTATTGCTGCAAATTTGCAATACAGTTTTGCATTCCTGTGTGTAGTTTGCAGCATTTTTATTTTTGGCTGGAATTTTTTTTTGCCTGCTGGCACTAGTTTGGGGGTCTTCGAAGGATGTCATCCATAAAATTATGTCAGTGTGTAAGTAGTCTTGATGAACATGAGTTCCTGCTGACAAGAATTTTTCTCTGAGGTATGTATTAATAGTGTCTTGCATAAGTCACTAAATTTGAAGGTGGTCAGACTTACAGTATCCTTTCTATTCCAGATCTTTTCCAGCAGTCTGTGAAGAAGTACTATGAGTTGAAACTGACACACTTCAGGCCTCTGATCTGGAATGACAACTTCACACTTAGCCTCAGTGACATCTTCACCCAGTTAGAGTTGATACCAAAAAGTGAAAAACAGAAAAGGTCAGAATCCATGAGGGGAGAACAGAGAAAAGACTTAAGTCATTAGATGACTTGTTCAAGCCAGATGTCACAGGACTGTCCACAGCACCAAGGTGCATTCTGATTGAGGTGAAGCTGGAGGGGGAAGACAACGTTTCTGTCCAAAGAAGCCCTAGATGCCGTCTCACAGAAAACAGAGCTGGGCAGACTGCACGACATCGTCCTGTTGATCCGACTCCGGGAGGTGAGAGAGGGGGAGACCATAGAGGAGATGGTGTGGGACCAGTGTGTGCCCAAAAGAAAAGATGTTGATGTAGAGTGCATTGAAGCGATTCTTGAGAGAAACGAGTCCCGTGTGCTCTTCCTCCTAGATGGGTATGATGAGCTGCGGCCTGAGGCCAGGGCAGCCGGGCAGGCCATTCCCAAACTGCTGTCTGGCAAGATGTACCCCAACAGCACGATTGTGATCACCTCCCGACCCTCAGCAGGAGTGCAGCAGTACACCCGGCCAGACTGTCACGTACACATTATGGGCTTCTCCCCTGAGCATGCAGCACAATATGTGAGAAAATATTTCTTCATCACAGAAAGCCCTGAGCTGGCAGAGGCTTTCACCAGGAAACATTTCATTCACATTCACTCACACTCAGTCTTTGTTGATGATTTGTCTGCTGGTAGTCATTATAAAGAGAAAGTCGAAAATAAACTTCTGTTTTAGCTTTGAAGGATAACGAACTTGTAAACAACCTAATCCAAACCCCAATCTTTCTGCTGTTGTTGTGTCTGCTGTGGGAGGAGGACCAAGAGATGGTGTCTACTGGAACAATGACTCGGCTGTACGACAACCTGCTGACATGTCTGGTCAGAAAGTGCTGTGAGCGGGAAGGAGTGGACATGCCAACAGAGGGGCTGCCTACAGAGGTTGCTGAGTCATTACTGCAGCTCGGCAAGCTTGCACTAGAGGCACTGCTGAGGAATGAGACCCTGCTTGACCTTGCAGAAGTAAAGAGAGAAAAGGTTAATTGTGAGTTATTGTTAAAGCTGGGTGTGGTCTCCTTGGAGGTTTCTTCCTCGAAATTGCATCCTAGGAAACAGCTGAACTTTTCACACAAGACCATGCAAGAGTTCCTAGCCAGACGATATGTAGCTCATGCTCAAGTGAACCAAAACATAGTTGAGCTGCTGCAGCTCACCTCCATAAGCAAGACACTTGAACTCAGTAACCTGCTTCAGTTCACATGTGGCTGTGACTCACAGGCAGCACAAGCTATGATGGAGGAACTAAGCAAGCTCAGCAGCAGAGAGTTCGCACACTTAAAACCAGAACAATTCAAAAGTTATGCCAAAGTGCCAGTGGATCAAAACATGCAAAAGTCTTGCAAAACCTATGAAAGGTTTTCACACTTGTGCCTGAACATCCTTAGTGAGAGACAAGAACCAGAAGTGCTTCAGGGTATCAGTCAAGCCCTGCCAGTTGTCATGCTGAACAGCTCCATTAACAGTAGGGGAGCCACAGGTCTCAAGTATTACATACAAAATCTCCATTCAGCAAACCTGCCAGACAGGCTCATACTTAAGATCCATAGAAGCACTGACAGAGACAAAGTACAGTACCTACAGCAGTGTTTTACGACTTCTCTCCCTGGACTTAGATTGGACTTGACACTATGGGGGGGATTCGGAGTCGGGGCACATTTTGACTCACCTGATCTGACAGCCAAGCTGGCTTCAGTTCTGAAGAATGTTCCCTGTCTGAGGGAGCTGGGTCTGTCAGGTACAAAACTAACACCAGCCTCACTCCAGCCACTTGTGCAGGGGTTCAGACACATGTCTCTGTTAGAGGAACTGAATCTTGACTTCAACTTATTCCTTGGTGATGCTGGCATGGAAGTCCTACAGGTTGGGTTGTCCAGTGTTCCACACCTGACTGCACTCTGTCTTAGGTTAGTTAGCATGACAGCTCTGGGCATGTCATCCCTGGCTCCCTACATGCGCCACCTAGTGGGACTGAGAGAGTTGCTTATAAGTGATAATAAGATTGGTGACACTGGGCTGACATCTCTCACTACCGTCCTCCACACCTTCACTGCCATGCAGGTGTTGGGCCTGAGTGGGACCCGTATCAGCCCCACAGGCATGCGCACACTGGTCCCTGCACTGTGTAAGTTAACCAGACTGATCAGACTGGACATTAGTGAAAATGCCATAGGAGACCCTGGGCTGGAATGCCTGGCTGCTATCCTCCACCACCTCATAGCCATGAAGATGTTAGTTCTCTATAGGACAGGTATTAGTGACAGGGGAATATCATCCCTGATCAAAGCTCTGCCTCACCTGGTGCAGTTACAGGTGTTGGATGTGAGTGACAATAACATAGGAGACTCAGGGATTGTCTCACTGGTGCAAACACTCTGTCAGCCCAGCAATTTGTACAGGGAACAAAACCCACCTGGTGACAAGAGTCTGACCACAGCCCCTCACCATAACACCACACTACAGGAGCTGTACATTGGGGGGAATAGTGGAGTAACAGGAGCTGGACTGGTGAGGGTCGCACAGGTCATCACACTGCCGGCACTGACCAGGCTGGACATGTCTGGTGACTGGGACAAACCTGCACACCTGTCTGACACTGCTGCCATGGATCTGGCCGAGGCTCTACCCAGACTCCCTGCCCTGGAGCAGCTGAACCTACGGCACATCTCCATGGAGCCTGCAGGGTTCCAGGCTGTGGTGCAGGCTGCTGAGGAACACCCGACACTGGAGACACTGAGGTGAATTATATTCGTTATCCATTGACAGGACCATCCTGTCAATAGTGGAAAACCAGTGCACTATTGACAGGACAATCCTGTCAATAACAGAAAAATGCACTTTTGACAGGATGATCTTTAATAGACACTTCCTATTCTAATATACATGTATTAGGCATATACTCTACTCCAGGGTCTCTTGTGCAGACTGTAATGAGATAAGTATTTGATAGAATTCCAACTGACAAGATGTGTGCATATTAGACTGCACTATATATATTTGCACATCAATCAAATATTACCTAATGCACCTAATAAATACACACCTGTTCTGGTACACATGCTTCCATAGGTACATGTATTTACCAATTTTGCATGTGAGTGTGCATTAACTTACATGGCACCAAAATTTAATTATTTATAAATCTCTTGTTTATCAGTAGTTTTATTTTACATTCTGTTGTTTAATTTCATACAATTATAACAATATGATGTGATTTCATGTAAATAAGCACCTCTGTTTCCCTTTTTCCATATACAGGTACTTGAGGGATAGAGTTCCTGGGGGAGTGGACACCACAGCCAGCTGTCTGGAGCTGTCTGACTACTGAGTTCCCACCACTATTCTGTAGTAGGAAAGGTGTGTAGATAAGGCCATGTTGATTTGATTATATGAATAACATCTGCATGCGCATGAATTTTCGTCTGTACTGCAAATCGTAGAGAACAGTTGCAAAATTAGCAAATAGAAACCGTAAGTTGCCAAAAAAAATATTGGAAAACGATACCAATGTCATAGAGTGCCAAAATCAAATGAAAAAGACAAAAATGTAAAGAAATGGAGTTGAAGAGTAGATTATTCACTATACCATACTCTGTGTCATTTGTTCAGCCTTCATGACCACGTACTTTTTTTTTAATAATGAAAGCAACATTGTTTTTTTGCAAAACCTTTTTGTAGTTGCACACTCACATCAGTTTTGGGATTCCCAGAGGATGTTATCCATATAATCAAATCAGCATGGCTTAAGGTGTAAAAGGTTAGCCCTTCGGACGTTCGAGCGACGACGTTAGTGTCCGTTCAACGTCCGAACAGCAACATTAGGATTGATTATCCAGTCTAAGGATAAGTGAATCTTTTTGAGTTCAAGTCTTGTCATGCAGACGTCTTTTTTGTGCTCCTTTCTTTCTGTTCTTCTTTCACGTCCGTACGGGCCCATGTCAGGCAACATCCTCCTACTCCCATCTAGCCTGGGTACCATCCGGATTTTTGCTCCGCAAGGCTTCGGCGAAAATCCAGATGGTTCCCAGGCTACCTCCCATCTCCCACTGACACTTCTTACAGAGTAATAATACATTGTAAAACACAATGTCATACATTTTATTTTGTCAATACATGTGTATGTATTTGCAGTGGAAAGCTGACTGGAAAGAAAACCACAGTGGAAGCTACAAGATTTATAATATATGTGAGTAAGACCTCACTTGATAATTCTCTATGTTTTGAAAAATGCAGTGAAAATGCAAGAACACTGACTTCAATTACTCCAAGTAACCTACAACTTCAATTTCAATAATGCTAAGCCTAGTTGCATTCGAAAATGAACCTGTTTAGTAACATCTGTGTCCATAATATCACCAGAGTCCATAGTATCGCCACCTTGAGAAATAGTGTGCTTTAAATATATTTTTACTACAACATACCCTAGGTATGTACATTTGATGTGTGAAGGAGTGCATACCAAAAGTATGTTGCAGTAAAAATATCTTCAAGCACACTGTTTCTCAAGGTGGCGATATCATGGACTCTGGTGATATTATGGACACAGATGTTACCTGATTCAACTTCAATAGAGTGCTATGTTTTATACCTTAGACGTTTTTGCTGTATATATGTATGCTATTCAATTCATGACACAGCTCTTATACATGATGAAAAACATTTTGTAATAGAATGTAAACTATACAACAAAGAGAGAGTAGAACTATAATCTACTACTAACTATAATCTACTACTAACTATAATCTGATACAATCCATGTTCCCCTTCGATATATTCATACATCTAAGCTCAACAGATAAATTTATATTTCTAATGAACTTAGATAAACCTTCTATATTGTAACATACCTTAAATTTGTAAGAAATGAGAAGACCAAATTTACTTAATTGTAGCTACTTGATGATGTATATATTTAACGTTATCTGTATTCCATCCTTTTGTTGTTACCTGTACTTAACCCAGTGGGTATGTGTGTTCATATTGTACATCCAACAACACCAGCTTAGGGTGTCATGATTTAAACAAAGCAGTTTTAATGCCAAATTCACTTAGAGTAAGGGCATTGAGGTGATCTATTTAGTATTTAATTGTACTTTGACCATTTCCAATGTGAAGGTACAAATATTGTAATATTTTATCTGTCACTGTCAGTGTTGGTTTAGTTACCTCCATCAAAAATGGAGGTATTGGTTTTGGTCTGTGTGTGTGTGTTTCCGCACATTTGTAGTTGGCATAACTTCAGAACGCCTTATGGATTGTGATGATATTTGGTATGTTTGTAGGTCATGTAAGGCAATTAAGGTCAAGGTCAAATATGGGCCCATGTGGCTGACCTTGGAACTGCAGCAGAACTTCCGGAAAAGGGTCCACCTATATTGTGTAAAAAAGGGACCAATTTTTAAAAGTTGTCCAACATGACAACTTTTAAACTGTCACAAGTATACTCGATGATGATGAGTAGTTTAGAAAAGTGATGTGCACAACACAATAACAGATACTTATTTTTGAACTTTTTCTTACTGTTAGAGTCCAATAGCTACTATCCACATTTGAGACAGTTGGATGATGAAATGATATGTTTTTGCACCAGATGGTACTATGACATTGTATCCAGATAGTAAACATTTCAATGATGTTGATGTAAAAACAAAAAGAAGACAGGAAATAAATGCGATGAAGGTTTTTGAAATGGTTAAGAAAGTCTGTTTTCATTTCGTCGTTTTCAGTTTAGAATCTACACAAAGGGGAGATGTATGTTTCTTGTGATGCACCTTGTGCATGTTATTAAGAACTCACCACTCCTATGCATGAGAGTAGGGGTTCTTCCTTGCATATGGATGAGTGGATGAATGAATTGAATGGATGGATGGATGAATGAAAACCCTTTGCGTTTATAAGACACCAGTAGAAGATACGAAATATATGGTGCGCAAATCGTGAGAACAGGTACAGACTAACATATCATTCGTGGCGATGGGAAGATGACAACGATGAGACGGAATTCGACCGGTTTCGACATTATTCAGTCTTTCTCAAGAATGACAGAGATCGGATCACTCCTACTTTTATACTTTTACAGTGCCTCGCTAGTGCAGGGCGCTCTGCTACAGACTAACATATAATTCACCAAAACTGAACACAACAACTAAACGGTGCACAGCCCAGTTATCCCGTGACTGGGGTCCATGGTAGTCAGCGGTAAAACAAAAACTGGGAATTGTACTTGGTGTTGTCGCCAAAATGATTATGACAGGTTCTGAGTAGTCCCAAAACAAACTGTTGTTAAGAATGAGTGTCAATGAATCAATAAATGAATCCTTAGACAGTACAGTTATATGTACAGAATCGCCATTTCTTTCGATTTGAAAGTGAAACTCCTTGGTAAAAAAAAAGCAGGAACTGAGTCTGAGATTCGCTTTGATCACTCCAAAAAGACCCCTTTGCTCACAAAAATCACATAAATGACGTTTAAGCTACAGACTAACAAAACCATGAGGTGTGATCAAGCCTACTTCCCTAGGGAATTATATAGGCAAGGATGATGTCCTTGCTATAGGGCATTCTTATATCTTCAACTTGAGTCTAACGCTACCCTATAGGCACCACCCTTGTGGCGCCGCCAAAAACTTGTACTGGCGTGGCACCTTCACGGAACAGTTCATTTTCTTTACCTCGCAGGAATCAAAGCGTAGTGTATTATATTTATAGCTGGTTGCGCAGCTCAAGAGCTTGCAAATAATATTGAATACTGTAGTATACTTCAAAATAATCGAAAAGGCTTTTGTTTATTTTCGTAAATGGTCTTTTATTTGAGTTTGATTTAGATCCCACCCCCAATGTCGAATAAACTGTTCCTAGTTCCAAAATGGCGAAAAAGAGGAAGTAAAAAGTGCGTCGAAGTCTGCTCCAAAAGTAGAAGGAGTCGTTTTCTGGTGACATCCATGAAGAAAGTAAGTACAGGTCCCGTCTGTCGACTGTTCAGTGTCTCAAGATCCACCAGATTTGTCGGCAATGTTGTTTAGGAAAAACAAAGATCAAAAAATAACACCGCAAAGTTTGAGACCTGCGTATAAAAGTTTGCTTTGGACTTTTATGGTGAAATAATATAGCATGGGCTAGCATCCAGTTTTTAAAACAATGTGATTTTCTTTAAACCTAAGCCTCACTTAGAAGATAAATTTTCCTACCAAGTCGTTGTTCCCACATCGCGTGACTTCTTCGTCTACGTGCCAACCTCATACTTTGACGCAGTTTGAAGGCTCTGAGCAGGGAGGTTGAGAGTTTCATCTCTCTTATATCTCACATATAATGTAGGAAGGCCAATAGATCCAATACCTACCAGAACTTAGTAGAACTGGTACTACCTAAAGATGTAACCTCCCACCTCTCTGTTCCAGGTGTTCTCTCCCACCTGTTCCTGACACCTGTGTCATCATGGCCGAGGGACAAGGTGCTGCACCCAGCTGCTCAGGTGAGAATGTTTCATTGTTCTGGACCAACAGTGTAGGTGTCAATAAAGACAACTTACACAAAGCAGTTTAATAAAGTAAAACTTGCATAAGGATACTGATATGTTCAATGTCAATGTTGGAAAACTGATTGTAAAACATTTCATCTCTCAGGTGTCAGATAAAAAAAGTTGAGTTGGTCAGCTTGAAAAATTCATGTTCCTTGCAGGGATCCACACAAAAATAAAGACTAGGATCGACAGTTTTATCTAGGGTCGGAGGGCAAACAGGAAACACAGCATTTTTTTCGTAGGCCCATCCTGAGAACTAAATGTACACATGATAGCAGTGACTGCAGAGGCTGAGTTGATATAATTACTGATATGTGAATCCATCTCTCTGAGACAGGTTCACCTGGACCCTCTAGTAGCCAGCTGAAGAGGAAGGGGGAGGGAGAGCAGTCTCCAGTGAAGAAGAAACCAGGTCCCCGTAGAGATCAAGAAGGTGAGACGTTAAATATATAAATACATGTACATGTAACATGTAATTTTTTTTAATGGTATAACACTATTAACAGGGCTCAAAATACTGGGTGCATGTGCAACCTAGACTAAGTGCACCCAAATTTGGAGCTGTTCACCCCTTTTGTTTTCTGTGGTTGCACCAGTGCACCCAAATGTTTTTTGTAGGTTTACTTATATGTCAAGATGTTAAATTTATAGCAGTACTATTATTCAGCATATTCTTAACATCTAACTGTCAGAAAAATAGTAAAATCATTCTTGTCGTACTTTTCTTTAGAAACAAAATATAATTACTTATTAAATTAGTTTTCGCTGACATTCTACTTACTTTATCTTATATTCTGCACCCACAGAAAATTTTGTGCACCCAATTTTTTGGTCGGGTGTACATGTACATGTAACAGTACCAGTGCTCCTATTCCCAAAAATGAATTTCGAGCCCTGTATAATATTGTGGCACAGTAAGTAGGGCTGCAAATACCACCTACATACTAGTATATACAAATAGGTACAGATGAAATATTGTAGCAGCGCAGGTATGCACCTGTTAGAGTTAGGGTCTGTGACCATCAACACAAAGGAAAACAAGTGGTACAGGTAATTTTCCTGCAATTATGCAGCTAAGTAATTATTTCAACCCCTACAGTGTAGTAACAGTATTGTTGGAACTGGGAATGATTGAAAGAATGAATGAGTGTTATCTCACTGGCATATATCAGTAACACTTCTTTTCTATGTTGTTTTGCAGATGTTCAAAAGTACTTCTACTACATCAAGGAAAACGTGAGCTCAGATTGGAGGGACCTGGCCTTCTTTCTTGGGTTTCGAGGACCAGATGTGGACAACATCGATGGGAGAAATCGGGATGACAAGTCTCGCTGTATGGACCTGTTGGAGGAATGGCTGAAGGGTAACGAAGAGAGAGCCACCATAGAGGTCCTGAGAGAGGCTCTGAGCAACGCAAACCTACAGAGTGTTGTGGATGGTCTTCAAGGTATGAAGTCTCTGTATTCTGTACTCTCACACAGTGCATTGATCTCTTCCTCATATGATTATTATGCATATGAGTCCATTCTTTTGTCTATATCATGCTATGAATAGTCTGTTAAGTTTTACTCTACTGAGTTAGTTGCACCTTCTTTGAAAAACCTGTTCTCTTGTTGCTTGCTTCTCTTTTGTCAACACTTTAAGAGGTGTTGAAAGGGGCTGGCAAAAGTAAAGATGGTCTGAGGGATTTCAACACTGTGATATGTGACAGAACCTAAAATCTTCTTGTCTGTAATTCCCAAATCCCAAATTTTGATGTTTAGAGAAACAGTTTGATACAATGTTATATAGTAACAACGCAAAACTTTCTGTTTATACCGCATTAAAGGAAAATTATGGACAAAAACAATACCTCTCAAGTATACACAATCTGGATATCCGAAAAGCGATCACAAAATTAAGAATTAGTTGTCATAAATTATACTTAGAAATGGGTCGATACAAGAAAATACCAAATGACCAACGGTTCTGTCCATTTTGTCCAAACATGATTGAAAATGAGCACCATTTTATAATGGATTGTACACTAGTACAATGATAAGCGCCTATTGCTGTTCACCTTCCTTTCCGCTTGTTCAATTGATTTCAATACGTTAGATCCTATAGAAACATTCAATTACATTCTCAGGGGAGATAACCAATACAGTGTTCAAATAGGAAAATACATTAAAGAATGTTTCGATCTTAGAGACCACATGTTAGAGAATAGTTAACCTTTATTGTTACATCATACATATACTCTGTACGTAAGATGACGTTATCCACACATGTATGTAGCTTTGTTAGATCTTTAGTTAAGTTGTAGAAGACCATACAAAAGTCTCTGTACTTTTTTGTTGTGTCAATAAAGAATCTCATCCTATAATAATCCCAATTTGTCCACATTCAGAAGTTCCAGTTGGAGCTGCAGGAAGAGAGTCCTCTTCAGTGACAGGTGTCAATCAGACAGGTATCAGTATCAAAATTCACATTGGAAATACATGTACATGTACATGCAATAGAAATCTCATCTACGGCGCACTTTATACACAGCTTTTTGCTGTCAGTAAATTTTCTCCTGACAATTCCGAAGTCGTCGGCCGACAGTTCAGCGGGAGTCCCTGTCAACTTAAAAGTGCATATAAAGAGCTCACAACAGCGGGAACAAAGCTACATGTAGGGTAGGGGTTATATAAAAATTTCTGTCTTTTTCCGAGAAGACTCGCCATATTTGTTGTTTGGCACTCTGTTTAGATATTAGTATGGGCTACAATGTAACTACTCCTTTTTTTCTGTCTACGGGAGGCTCCAAGGGATACATGTACAGCAATTTTTGTGGTAGTGACAATAATGCGTTATATACTAGTCCATATACTTGTACTTGTAGCCTATTGTGTGGGCCACAAGCAATATTATTAATGGGTAGAATACATCTACTGTAGAAGCTGTTATTCATGCGTCTAATCTCTAATATAAGCCCTATAAGTTGCCCACCATGTTTTAGATAAACGTCCACAAACTCAATCAGATCAGAAGGAAAGTCTGTGACCTGTGTCTTGCATACAGAAATCCGCGGGAAAACAACAGCCGTAGTGGCAGGGGTCGACAAACTTGAGTTGAATGTGTTCCTTGGGGACTTCTGGGCCGTGTGTATAAAGACATCCCGACAGTGGCGGCAGGAAAAATCGCCGCTGTCACAAACATCTGTGTATAAAGTGGGCCTAAGTTTGTACTGACAACAGGTTTTGTAACATACTGTTTAAGCCTTTAGCTATTTTTAAAAAAATGTACAAAAACTATTAGCCAAAATACCTCCTTGGTACAACTGGGATTGGTGAGCATAATAGGAAACAAGAACCATGAGTTTAAGCTGAAATGATTTTTATGTAATTATAGCATAAGTTACATTTACACTGAATTTGAGGGTGAGGTCTTACGGTATCCTTTCTATTCCAGATCTTTTCCAGCAGTCTTTGAAGAAGTACTATGAGTTGAAACTGACTCACTTTAAGCCTCTGATCTGGAATGACAACTTCACACTTAGCCTCAGTGACATCTTCACACACTTAGAGTTGATACCAAAAAGTGAAAAACAGAAAAGGTCAGAATCCATGAGGGGAGAACAGAGAAAAGAACTTAAGTCATTAGATGACTTGTTCAAGCCAGATGTCACAGGACTGTCCACAGCACCAAGGTGCATTCTGATTGAGGGTGAAGCTGGAGGGGGGAAGACAATGTTTTTGTCCAAAGAAGCCCTAGATGCCGTCTCACAGAAAACAGAGCTGGGCAGACGGCACAACATCGTCCTGTTGATCCGACTCCGGGAGGTGAGAGAGGGGGAGACCATAGAGGAGATGGTGTGGGACCAGTGTGTTCCCAAAAGAAAAGATGTTAATGTAGAGTACATTGAAGCGATTCTTGAGAGAAACGAGTCCCATGTGCTCTTCCTCCTAGATGGGTATGATGAGCTGCGGCCTGAGGCCAGGGCAGCCGGGCAGGCCATTCCCAAACTGCTGTCTGGCAAGATGTACCCCAACAGCACGATTGTGATCACCTCCCGACCCTCAGCAGGAGTGCAGCAGTACACCCGGCCAGACTGTCACATACACATCATGGGTTTCTCCCCTGAGCATGCAGCACAATACGTGAGAAAATATTTCCTCAGCACAGAAAGCCCTGAGCAGGCAGAGGATTTCATTGGGCAACATTTCATTCACTCACACACACAGAAAGTAGAAAATAAAACATCTGCTTTGGCTCTGAAGGATAACGAACTTGTAAACAACCTAATCCAAACCCCAATTTTTCTGCTGTTGGTCTGTCTGCTGTGGGAGGAGGACCAAGAGATAGTGTCTACTGGAACAATGATGGGGCTGTACGACAACCTGCTGACATGTCTGGTCAGAAAGTGCTGTAAGCGGGAAGGAGTGGACATGCCAACAGAAGGGCTGCCTACAGAGGTTGCTGAGTCATTACTGCAGCTCGGCAAGCTTGCACTAGAAGCACTGCTGAGGAATGAGACCCTGCTTGACCTTACGGAAGTAGAGAGAGAAAAGGTTAATTGGGAGTTACTGTTAAAGCTTGGTGTGGTCTCCTTGGAGGTTTCTTCCTCGAAATTGCATCCTAGGAAACAGCTGAACTTTTCACACAAGACCATGCAAGAGTTCCTGGCCGGACGATATGTAGCTCATGCTCGAGTGAACCAAGACATAGTTGAGCTGCTGCAGCTCACTTCCATAAGCAAGGCACTTGAACTCAGTAACCTGATTCAGTTCACATGTGGCTGTGACTCACAGGCAGCACAAGCTATGATGGAGGAACTAATCAAGCTCAGCAGCAGAGAGTTCACACACTTGCAACCAGAACATTTCGAAACTTGTGCCATTGTGCCAGTGGATCAAAACATGCGAAAGTCTTGCAAAACCTATGAAAGGTTTGCACACTTGTGCCTGAACATCCTTAGTGAGAGACAAGAACCAGAAGTGCTTCAGGGTATCAGTCAAGCCCTTCCAGTTGTCATGCTGCAAGTGGACAGCTCCATTAACAGTAGGGGAGCCACAGGTCTCAAGTATTACATACAAAATCTTCATTCATCAAACCTGCCAGACAGGCTCATACTTGAGATCCATAGAAGCACTGACAGAGACATAGTACAGTACCTACAGCACTGTTTTACAACTTCACTCCCTGGACTTAGATTGGACTTGAGACTATGGGGACAGTTTGACTCACCTGATCTGACAGCCAAGCTGGCTTCAGTTTTGAAGAATGTTCCCTGTCTGAGGGAGCTGGGTCTGTCAAATACAAATTTAACACCATCATCACTCCGGCCACTTGTGCAGGGGTTGAGACACATGTCTCTGTTAGAGGAGCTGAATCTTGACTTCAACTCATGCCTTGGTAATGCTGGCATGGAAGTCCTACAGGTTGGGCTGTCCAGTGTTCCACACCTGGCTGTACTCCGTATTAGGTATGTCAACATGACAGCTGTGGGCATGACATCCCTGGCTCCCTACATGCGACATCTAGTGGGACTGAGAGAGTTGGATATAAGTAATAATAAGATTGGTGACACTGGGCTGGAATCTCTTACCACCGTCCTCCACACCCTCACTGCCATGCAGGTGTTGGACCTGAGTGGGACCTGTATCAGCCCCACAGGCATGCGCACACTGGTCCCTGCACTGTGTAAGTTAACCAGACTGATCAGACTGGACATTAGTGGAAATGCCATAGGAGACCCCGGGCTGGAATGCCTGGCTGCTATCCTCCACCACCTCACAACCATGAAGGTGTTGAACCTCAGTCAGACAGGTATCAGTGACAGGGGAATATCATCCCTGATCAAAGCTATGCCTCACCTGGTGCAATTACAGGTGTTGAATGTGAGTCACAATAACATAGGAGACTCGGGGATTGTCTCACTGGTGCAAACACTCTGTCGACCCAGCAATTTGGACAGGAAACAAAACCCACCTGGTGACAAGAGTCTGACCACAGCCCCTCACCATAACACCACACTACAGGAGCTGTACATTCGGGGGAATAGTGGAGTAACAGGAGCTGGACTGGGGAGGGTCATACAGCTCATCAGCACACTGCCGGCACTGAGGAGGCTGCACATGTCTGGTTACCCACACAAACCTGCACACCTGTCTGACACTGCTGCCATGGATCTGGCTGAGGCTCTACCCAGACTCCCTGCCCTGGAGCAGCTGAACCTATGGCACATCTCCATGGAGCCTGCAGGGTTCCAGGCTGTGGTGCAGGCTGCTGAGGAACACCCGACATTGGAGACACTGATGTGAGTTATATAAATAATATTGGTTAACCATTGACAGGTCCATCCTGTCAATAGTGGAAAACCTGCACTATTGGCAGGACAATCCTGTCAATAACAGAAAAATGCACTTTTGACAGGATGATCTTTAATAGACACTTCCTATTCTAATATACATGTGTTAGGCATATACTCTACTCCAGGGTCTCTTGTGCAGACTGTAATTTGATAGAATTCCAACTGACAAGATGTGTGCACATTAGACTGCACTATATATATTTGCACATCAATCAAATTAATATTACCTAATGCACCTAATAAATACACACCTGTTCTGGTACACATGCTTCCATAGGTACATGTATTTTCCAATTTTGCATGTGAGTGTGCATTAACTTACATGGCACCAAAATTTAATTATTTATAAATCTCTTGTTTATCAGTAGTTTTATTTTACATTCTGTCATTTAGTTATATGAAATAACAATATGATGTGATTTCATGTATATGAGCACGTCTGTTTCCCTTTTCCATATACAGGTACTCTAGGAATAGAGTTCCTGGGGGAGTGGACACCACAGCCAGCTGTCTGAAGCTGTCTGGCTACTACTGAGTTCCCAACACAATTCTGTAGTAGAGTTGTAGGAAAGGTGTGTAGATAAGACCATGTTGATTTGATTATGATATGGATGACATCTGCATGTGCATGATTTTTTGGCCATACTGTAAATTGTACAGAACAGTTGCAAAATTAGCAAATATAAACAGTAATTATATAAGTTGCAAAAAAAAAATATTGGAAAACGATACCAATGTCATAGAGTGCCAAAATCAAATGAAAGACGAAAATGTAAAGAAATTTGAAGAGTAGATTATTCGCTATACTATACTGTGTCATTTGTTCAACCTTCATGACCACATAGATTTTATATTAATGAAAGCAACATTCAATTTGTTTTTTTGCAAAACGTTTTTTTAGTTACACGCTCACATTAGTTTTGAGATTCCCAGTGGATGTCATCCATATAATCAAATCAACATGGATTAAGGTGTAAAAGGTTAGCCATTCGGACGTTCGAGCGACGACGTTAGTGTCCGTCCAACGTCCGAACAGCAACATTAGGATCGATTATCCAGTCTAAGGATAATGTGAGTCTTTTTGAGTTCAAGTCTTGTCATACAGACATCTTTTTTGTGCTCCTTTCTTTCTGTTCTTCTTTCACGTCCGTACAGAACCATGAGAGACAACATCGTACTCCCATCTAGCCTGGGTACCATCCGGATTTTTGCTCCACAAGGCTTCAGCAAAAATCAGTATGGTACCCAGGCTACCTCCCATCTCCCACTGACGCTTCTTACCGAGTAACAATACATTGTAAAACACACTGTCATACATTGTATTTTGTCATGTATTTGCAGTGCAAAGCTCACTGGAAAGAAAACCACAGTGGAAGTTACAAGATTTATAATATATGTGAGTTAGACTTCACTTCTGATAATTCTCTATGTTTTGAAAAATGCAGTGAAAACACTGAAGTACACTGACTTCAATGCTTTTTTTTGCAGTTGCTGAAAGGGAGGTTAGTGTGACCATAGTGCTGAAGCCCCTGCCCTAACTCACAAATGAAGACAACGTCATGCCCGTAGCCAGGATTTTCAATGGGGGGGTTCTTCCCACTGCTTGGGGGGACCTCGAGCGCCGTAGGCGCGAGGCGAGCGCCGAAGGCGCGAGGTTCCTAGGGGGGTCCGGGGGCATGCTCCCCCGGAAAATTTTGAAAAATGAACCTTCTAAAACGGCATTTCGTGCATTTTTGAGAGGATTTCCAAGAAAAATCAGAGATAAATTTTTATTCAATGACAAAAGGAGCAGTTTTTCTACGATTCCAGTCCATCTTTTCAAGAAAAATCTTGGACCTTTACATAAAAAGTGGACCAAAAAGTGGACCTTTACATAAAAAGTGGACCAAAAAGTGGACCTTTACATAAAAAGTGGACCAAAAAGTGGACCTTTGAGCCTTGTGGGGGGGTTCTTCCGAACCCCCCGAACCCCCCCTGGCTACGGGCATGAACGTCCAGACACAGATGTTCTAGGACAAATGCTAGTTATCCGGTTTGATGAGAGGAACATGTAACATTTCTGTATCTGCATCTGTATAGCCGGTGTAACCACCCTTTGGCGTAACACACCAGCTTAACACACCATTTAGTCTGGTGCATTCTCAAATTGCGTAGATTTACACACATTGTTCGTTGTACCTACTTAATGTTTGTTCGTTGTAGGACAAACTATTTTTTGTCCCATAAAATGGCCCGTAGTTTAGGAAATCAGTCTAATATGCATATATGATGACAATTACTCCAAGTAATCTACAACTAATAGTGCTAAGCCTAGTTGCATTCGAAAATGAACTGTTTAGTACCTGATTCAACTTCAATACATTTTAGAGTGCTATGTTTTATACCTTAGACGTTTTTGCTGTATATGTATGTTACTCAATTGTTTTATTCCTGACACAACTCTTATACATGATGGGAAACATTTTGTAATAGAATGTAAACTATACAACAAAGAGAGAGTAGAACTTTATAATCTGATACAATCTATGTTCCACTTCTTCATACATCTAAGCTCTACAGATAAATTTATATTTCTGATGAACTTAGACAAACCTTCTATATTGTAACATACCTTTTTAACATTTGTAAGAAACGAGAAGACCAAATTTACTTAATTGTAGCTACTTGACAATGTACATGTACATATGTAACGTTACCTGTATTCCATATGCATTCTTTTGTAGTGACCTGTACTTAACCCAGCAGGTATGTGTGTACAATAAAGGTCTTCATTCATATTGTACATCCAGCAACACCAGCTTAGGGTGTCATGATTTAAACAAAGCAGTTTTAATGCCAAATTCACTTAGAGGCATTGAGGTGATCTATTTAGTATTTAATAGTACTTTGACCATTTCCAATGTGAAGGTACAAATATTGTAATGTTTTATCTGTCACTGTCAGTGTTGGTTTAGTTACCTCCATAAAAAATGGAGGTATTGGTTTTTGGTCTGTGCGTCTGTGTTTCCTCACATTTGTAGTCAGCTTAACTTCAGAACGCCTTATGGATTGTGATTATAATATAATTTGGTATGTTTGTAGGTCATGGAAGGTCAAGGTCAAATATGGGCCCATGTGGCTGACCTTTGTACTGCAGCAGAACTTCTGGAAAAGGGTCCACCTATATTGTGTAAGGGACCAATTTTTAAAAGTTGTCCAACATGGATGATGAAATGATATGTTTTTGCACCAGATGGTACTATGACATTGTATCCAGATAGTAAACATTTCAATGATGTTGAGATGTAAAAACAAAAAGCAGGAAATAAATGCGATGAAGGTTTTTGAAATGGTGAAGAAAGTCTGTTTTCATTTTGTTGTTTTCAGTTTAGAATCTACACAAATGGGAGATCTTGTATGTTTCTTGTGATGCACCTTGTGCATGTTATAAAGAACTCACCACACCTATGCATGAGAGTAGGGGTTCTTCCTTGCATATGGATGAGTGGATGAATGAATTGAATGGATGGATGGATGCATGGATGCATGAATGAATGAAAACCCTTTGAGTTTATAAGACACCAGTAGAAGATACAAAATATATGGTACGCAAATCGTGAGAACAGGTACAGACTAACATACCATTCGTAGCGATGGGAAGATGACAACGATGAGACGGAATTCGACCGGTTACGACATTATTCAGTCTTTCTCAAGAATGACAGAGATTGGACCACTCCTCCTTTTATACTTTTACCGTGCCTCGCTAGTGCGGGGCGCTCTGCTACAGACTAACATATAATTCACCAAAACTTAACACATCAACTAAACAATGCACAGCCCAGTTATCCCGTGACTGGGGTCCATGGTAGTCAGCGGTAAAATGAAAACTGGGAATTGTACTTGGTGTTGTCGCCAAAATGATTATGACAGGTTCTGAGTAGTCCCAAAACAAACTGTTGTTAAGAATGAGTGTCAGTGAATCAATAAATGAACCCTTAGACAGTACAGTTATATGTACAGAATCGCCATTTCTTTTAATTTGAAACTCCTTGGTAAAAAAAAAAGCAGGAACCGAGTCTGAGATTCGCTTTGATCACTCCAAAAAGACCCCTTTGCTCACAAAAATCACATAAATGACGTTTCAGCTACAGACTAACAAAAGCAGAAGGTGTGATCAAGCCTACTTCCCTAGGGAATTATGTAGGCAAGGATGATGTCCTTGCTATAGGGCATTCTTATATCTTCAACTTGAGTCTAAGGCTACCCCATAGGCACCACCCCTGTGGCGCCGCCAAAAACTTGTATTGGCGTGGCACCTTCACGGAACAGTCCATTTTCTTAACCTCGCAGGAGTCAAAGCGTAGCGTATTATATTTATAGCTGGTTGCGCAGCTCAAGAGCTTGCAAATAATATTGAGTACTCAATTATAGTTTAAAATCACCTATTTAACTCTTTGTTAAGTTTGCTAAATGGTCTTTTATGAGTTTGACATAGATCCAACCCCCATTGTCGAATAAACTGTTCCTAGTTCCAAAATGGCGAAAAAGCGGAAGTAAAAATGCGTCGAAGTCTGCTCCAAAAGTTGAGTTTGAAGGAAGTTTTCTGGTGACATCCTTGAAGAAAGTAAGTACAGCTCCCGTCTGTCGACTGTTCAGTGTTTCAAGATCCACCAGATTTGTCGGCAATGTTGTTTAGGAAAAACAAAGATAAAAAAATAACACCGCAAAGTTTGAGACATAAAACTTTGCTTTGGACTCTTAATCTTATGGTGAAATAAATATGGGCTAGCATTCAGTTTTTAAAACATACTAGTACATATCAATGTGATTTTCTTTAAACCTAAGCCTCACTTAAATGATAAATTTTCCTAGCAAGTCCTTGTTCCCACATAAATGTAGCTCCCCAGGGGTTTTTCTAAACAGGGGAATAAGGGTGCTGCTCCCACTGTACCCTTCATGTGTATAGTCTAGCGTAAATTTATGTAGAATGTACATGTAGAGTCGAAATATTCTCTAGCTAGTAGTTATTCATAATACTCTATCAGATACAATGTCCGTTGACCATATATATAGCATTATGTTAGACACATACCAACTAGTAATCTTATTATTTGCCATACATTGTACCCGTGACAATCGTTGTGCAATAAACTTTGACTTGACTTGACTTGACTTGACTTGTAACCAGCCAGCTCCCTTATACCAAGGACATTATACACACAAATTTTCAGATTGAACCTGAGTGGCTACCTACACACCATTCAGTCCTTCTCAAAATGATATTTTTCCAGTAAAGATGTGAAAACAATACAACAGTGCATTCTAGCATTACAAATTGTGTTACTCTTACTAAAAAATCCCGCCTCGGTCGCTTTGTTCCTTGCCATATTCTTGTGATCTGCTCCCTCATGCTAAATTTTTCTAGAAAAAAACCTGCTCCCATGATCACGTCTTCTTCGTCCACGTGCCAACCTCATACTTTGACGCAGTTTGACGGCTCTGAGCAGAGAGGTTGAGAGTTTCATCTCTCTTGTATCTCTCATATACTAGTAATGTAGGAAGGCCAATAGATCCAATACCTACCAGAACTTAGTAGAACTGGTACTACCTAAAGATGTAACCTCACACCTCTCTGTTCCAGGTGTTCTCTCCCACCTGTTCCTGACACCTGTGTCAGCATGGCCGAGGGACAAGGTGCACCCAGCTGCTCAGGTGAGAATGTTACATTAAATGTTCTGGACCAACAGTGCAGGTGTCATCAAAGACTAGTGATCCAACTTACACAAAGCAGTACTAGTACTTTTAATAAAGTAAAACTTGCTTAAGGACACTTGTATTTTCAATGTCAATGTTGGAAAACTAATGGTACAACATTTTATCACTCAGGTGTCAGATCATGGAGCTAGTAAAGGTTAATCAGCTTGAAATAATTACTTACTTGCATACTTGCAGGAAAATTACCTGCACAGGTTGTTTTTCTTTAATTTGTTTAATTTAATTTTTCTTCTATGTTCCTTGTTGGGATCCACAAAAACAAAAAGACACTCAGTCACTCCCGCTGAGTCAGCAGTTTTTTCTAGGGCCGGTCGGGAAACAGGAAACACATTTTTTTCCTCGGCCAAACTTTTCATCCTGAGAACTAAATTGTAATGATAGCAGCTGTGGCACTGCAGAAGCTGAGTTGATATAATTACTGATTTAATTACTGATAGTGATATAATCCACCTCTCTGAGACAGGTTCACCTGGACCCTCTAGTAGCCAGCTGAAGAGGAAGGGGGAGGATGGAGAAGAGTTTCCAGGGAAGAAGGAACCAGTGCCCTGGAGAAAGGAAGGTGAGCCGTTAAATATGTTGTCTTTCTATGGTATTATATATGTCGTGGTACAATGTAGGCATGTTTTAAACTATGAGTAAGTAGGGCTGCAAATACCACCTGCATTCTATTACTATATACAAATAGGTACAGATGAAATACTGTACAGTTGTAGCAATATTAATGCAGGTATGCACCAGGGTTAGAGTTATTAAGGGTTTAGGCCATCAAGAGTCAAGACAAATTAAAGAAAAACAACCTGTGCAGGTAATTTTCCTGCAAGTATGCAAGTAGGTAATTATTTCAAGGCCTAAGTAACAGTATTGTTGGAACTGGGAATAATTGAATGAATGAATGAATGAATGAGTGTTATATCAATGCCATATATCAGTAACACTTCTTTTCTATGTTGTTTTGCAGATGTTCAAAAATACTTCTACTACATCAAGGAAAACGTGAGCTCAGATTGGAGGGACCTGGCCTTCTTTCTTGGATTTCGAGGACCAGATGTGGACAACATCGATGGGAGAAACCGGGATGACAAGTCTCGCTGTATGGACCTGTTGGAGGAATGGCTGAAGGGTAACGGAGAGAGAGCCACCATAGAGGTCCTGAGAGAGGCTCTGAGCAATGCAAACCTACAGAGTGTTGTGGACGGTCTTCAAGGTATGAAGTGTCTGTATTCTGTACTCTGTGTATTGACCTCTAACTTATATGCTATGAGTTAAAAGCTATGTAGGGACTAGAGAACCAAAAGCAATGGACTCCAGATTATTACAAGTCCATTTTGATGTTCCCCATGTTGATCATGACATTGCTGACAATTTCTGCATACACAATGTCCCTTGTAAAAACAAACCCGGCCTAAATAGAGTCAATTCCAAGTCACCAACAGTACATGCATGCGTGTGTGTCTGTGTGTCACAGGGATAGGTGATATGAGTGTATAGAACTATATCTTTGTTATCAGAAATCTTACTTGTATTCTGCTGCGTGTACATGTATATGGAAAGGAATGTAACCAAATTAACCACATCATCACTCTGATTTTGCATTAGTGTTTTCACTTTAAGTCAGTGTTTTTCAAGATCACTAAATATTTCATGGGGGTATGAGATCTTTGAAGTCTATGTTTATTCTGTGGTCTGTAACATGCTATGCATAATATACATGGTGAAATACAAAGAAGTAGATTCGGACAGAGCAAATATTAGGTATTTGGAACTTTGCAGTTACGTCATCGACACTAAGTGCTAGCCACTTCTTCAAATGGCCAGTAATGCTCTAAACAAAATGGACACATACACATCACATGTGTAAGTGTACGAAATCACACACAATAGTTTTCAGACATATCATTGTGTAATACAATATCAGTTGTTCCCCTTTAAAGATTCAAATCACTGTGGTATGGTGTGACAGAACCCAAAATCTCCTGGTCTGTAATTCTCAAATCCCTAAGTTTGATGTTTAGAGAAACAGTTTAATAAAAGATTATAGAGACTTGTTCAGAAAATGTTACATATACATGTATTATAATAATCCCCATTTCTCCACATTCAGAAGTTTCAGTTGGAGCTGCAGGGACAGAGTCAGTGCCAAGTGTCAATCAGACAGGTACTAGTATCAAAATTCATATTGCAAATACAAGTACAGTGAAACCTTCTCAAGCCGGGCACCCAGGGGACCAGAGAAAAACAGTCGTATCTTTAGATTCTCTGGGCCTAAACTTCACACAGTTTCTGGCAAATTAAGCAATGTTTAAATTCAAATGACCCTGTCGACCGGTCACCATGGAAAAGTTTCGGGCCATGGGCTGACCCAACTCATGGCGGCCACGGTCGCATTGACCAGGTGGCTGCCCTGGGCAGGTTGCTTAAAGCTTGCCTCAATGGGGAAAATTTTTCGGCCCAAGAAAAAGCGGTTGCGATGGCCAGGTGGTCGTGTTGAAGAGGTGGTCACATGGCCATGGGCAAGTTTGACTGTAAAAGAAAATCTCATCTAATTACTGCCAACAGGTTTTGTAACATGCTGTTTGGCCAGCTTGTCGTAAAAGTTGCTATGACTTGCTCTGAGTAAACCAAGTCTTTTATTTTGGTGACCGTCTGTCACCTTCCTCAGGGCAATTCTGACTGGTTCACATTGCATTGCAGCACAGGTGTCGCTGCTTTCCCAAATGTAAAGGTGGTCTTCCGAGGACATCATCCATGAAATGAAGTCAGTTTGGCCTTAGCCAAAATAACTCCTACTAGTAGGTAGAACTGGTCTTGGTGAACATAAAAAGAAACAAATTAATATAATACAATGAGTTCAGGCTGACAAGGATTTTTCTCATATTAATAGTGTCTTGCATAAGTTACATTTACACTACATGTAGATGGGTGGGGTCTTACAGTATTCTTTCTATTCCAGATCTTTTCCAGCAGTCTGTGAAGAAGTACTATGAGTTGAAACTGACTCACTTCAAGCCTCTGATCTGGAATGACAACTTCACACTTAGCCTCAGTGACATCTTCACCCAGTTAGAGTTGACACCAAGAAGTGAAAAGCATAAAAGGTCAGAATCCATGAGGGGAGAACAGAGAAAAGAACTTAAGTCATTAGATGACTTGTTCAAGCCAGATGTCACAGGACTGTCCGCAGCACCAAGGTGCATTCTGATTGAGGGTGAAGCTGGAGGGGGGAAGACAACGTTTCTGTCCAAAGAAGCCCTAGATGCCGTCTCACAGAAAACAGAGCTGGGCAGACGGCACGACATCGTCCTGTTGATCCGACTCCGGGAGGTGAGAGAGGGAGAGACCATAGAGGAGATGGTGTGGGACCAGTGTGTGCCCAAAAGAAAAGATGTTAATGTAGAGTACATTGAAGCGATTCTTGAGAGAAACGAGTCCCGTGTGCTCTTCCTCCTAGATGGGTATGATGAGCTGCGGCCTGAGGCCAGGGCAGCTGGGCAGGCCATTCCCAAACTGCTGTCTGGCAAGATGTACCCCAACAGCACGATTGTGATCACCTCCCGACCCTCAGCAGGAGTGCAGCAGTACACCCGGCCAGACTGTCACGTACACATCATGGGCTTCTCCCCTGATCATGCAGCACAATATGTGAGAAAATATTTCTTCCTCACAGAAAGCCCTAAGCTGGCAGAGGCTTTCATTGGGCAACATTTCATTCACTCATACACACAGAAAGTAGAAAATAAAACATCTGCTTTGGCTCTGAAGGATAACGAACTTGTAAACAACCTAATCCAAACCCCAATTTTTCTGCTGTTGGTCTGTCTGCTGTGGGAGGAGGACCAAGAGATGGTGTCTACTGGAACAATGATGGGGCTGTACGACAACCTTCTGACATGTCTGGTCAGAAAGTGCTGTAAGCGGGAAGGAGTGGACATGCCAACAGAAGGGCTGCCTACAGAGGTTGCTGAGTCATTACTGCAGCTTGGCAAGCTTGCACTAGAGGCACTGCTGAGGAATGAGACCCTGCTTGACCTTGCAGAAGTAGAGAGAGAAAAGGTTGATTGGGAGTTACTGTTAAAGCTTGGTGTGGTCTCCTTGGAGGTTTCTTCCTCGAAATTGCATCCTAGGAAACAGCTGAACTTTTCACACAAGACCATGCAAGAGTTCCTGGCCGGACGATATGTAGCTCATGCTCAAGTGAACCAAGACATTGTTGAGATGCTGCAGCTCACTTCCATAAGCAAGGCACTTGAACTCAGTAACCTGCTTCAGTTCACATGTGGCTGTGACTCACAGGCAGCACAAGCTATGATGGAGGAACTAATCAAGCTCAGCAGCAGTGAGTTCACACACTTGCAACCAGAACAATTCAGAAGTTATGCTATTGTGCCAGTGGATCAAAACATGCAAAAGTCTTGCAATACCTATGAAAGGTTTGCACACTTGTGCCTGAACATCCTTTGTGAGAGACAAGAACCAGAAGTGCTTCAGGGTATCAGTCAAGCCCTGCCAGTTGTCATGCTGAACAGCTCCATTAACAGTAGGGGAGCCACAGGTCTCAAGTATTACATACAAAATCTCCATTCAGCAAACCTGCCAGACAGGCTCATACTTAAGATCCATAGAAGCACTGACAGAGACAAAGTACAGTACCTACAGCAGTGTTTTACAACTTCACTCCCTGGACTTAGATTGGACTTGACACTATGGGGGGGATCCGGAGTCGGGGCACATTTTGACTCACCTGATCTGACAGCCAAGCTGGCTTCAGTTCTGAAGAATGTTCCCTGTCTGAGGGAGCTGGGTCTGTCAGGTACAAAACTAACACCAGCCTCACTCCAGCCACTTGTGCAGGGGTTCAGACACATGTCTCTGTTAGAGGAGCTGAATCTTGATTTCAACTTATACCTTGGTGATGCTGGGATGGAAGTCCTACAGGTTGGGCTGTCCAGTGTTCCACACCTGGCTGTACTCCGTATTAGGTATGTCAACATGACTGCTGTGGGCATGTCATCCCTGGCTCCCTACATGTGCCATCTAGTGGGACTGAGAGAGTTGGATATAAGTAATAATAAGATTGGTGACACTGGGCTGGAATCTCTCACCACCGTCCTCCCCACCTTCACTGCCATGCAGGTGTTGGACCTCAGTAGGACCGGTATCAGCCCCATAGGCATGCGCACACTGGTCCCTGCACTGTGTAAGTTAACCAGACTGATCAAACTGGACATTAGTCAAAATGCCATAGGAGACCCTGGGCTGGAATGCCTGGCTGCTATCCTCCACTACCTCACAGCCATGAAGGTGTTGGTTCTCTATAGGACAGGTATCAGTGACAGGGGAGTATCATCCCTGATCAAAGCTCTGCCTCACCTGGTGCAGTTACAGGTGTTGAATGTGAGTGACAATAACATAGGAGACTCAGGGATTGTCTCACTGGTTCAAACACTCTGCCAGCCCAGCAGTTTGGACATGGAACAAAACCCACCTGGTGACAAGAGTCTGACCACAGCCCCTCACTATAACACCACACTACAGGAGTTGCTCATTGGGGGGAATAGTGGAGTAACAGGAGCAGGACTAGGGAGGGTCACACAGCTCATCAGCACACTGCCGGCACTGACCAGGCTGGACATGTCTGGTTACCCACACAAACCTGCACACCTGTCTGACACTGCAGCCAAGGATCTGGCCGAGGCTCTACCCAGACTCCCTGTCCTGGAGTGGCTGAACCTACTGTGCACCTCCATGGAGCCTGCAGGGTTCCAGGCTGTGGTGCAGGCTGCTGAGGCACACCCGACATTGGAGACACTGATGTGAGTTATATTGGTTAACCATTGACAGGTCCATCCTGTCAATAGTGGAAAACCTGCACTATTGGCAGGACAATCCTGTCAATAACAGAAAAATGCACTTTTGACAGGATGATCTTTAATAGACACTTCCTATTCTAATATACATGTGTTAGGCATACATGTATACTCTACTTCAGGGTCTCTTGTGCAGACTGTAATGAGATAAGTATTTGATAGAATTCCAACTGACAAGATGTGTGCACATTCAAGACTGCACTATATATATTTGCACATCAATCAAATATTACCTAAAGCACCTAATAAATACACACCTGTTCTGGTACACATGCTTCCATAGGTACATGTATTTACCAATTTTGCACGTGAGTGTGCATTAACTTACATGGCACCAAAATTTAATTATTTATGAATCTCTTGTTTATCAGTAGTTTTATTTTACATTCTGTTGTTTAATTACATACAATTATAACAATATGATGTGATTTCATGTAAATAAGCACCTCTGTTTCCCGTTTTCCATATACATGTACAGGTACTCTAGGGATAGAGTTCCTGGGGGAGTGGACACCACAGCCAGCTGTCTGGAGCTGTGGGACAGAGTTCCCAACACAATTCTGTAGTAGAGTGTAAGAAAAGGTGTGTAGGTAAGGTGTATGTAGATTTGATTACATGGATGACATCCGCGTGCGCATGAATTTTTGACCGTTTCCAACAAAATAAAGTTTTCAACCAAAAATATTGGAAATTGATACCAATGTTGCAGAGTGCCAAAATCAAATGAAAAAGACAAAAATGTAAAGAAAATTAATGAATTTGAAGAGTAGATTTTAATTCGCCATACCATACTCGGTTTCATTTTTTTCAACCTTCATGACCATGTAGATTTCATAATGAAAGCAACGTTGGTTTTGTTTTGCAAAACTTTTGTTTATTCGCACGCTTGCATCAGTTTAGGGATTCCCAGAGGATGTCATCATGTAATCAAATCAACATGGCCTAAGGTGTAAAAGGTTTGCCATTCAGAACTAATATTCAAACGACAACTTCAGTGTCCGTTCAAGATCTGAACAGCAATGTAAGGATTGTTTATGCTCTAAGCATACGACACTTCAGTCGAAGAAGAACATGACTGGGCTACTCACGTTCAGGATATATTATGTAGACATGGGTTCCAAAATGTTTGGCTTAACCCCGCAGTTAATGCCAACCATTTTGGAAACATTTAAACAGCGTCTCGAGGACACGTTTCTTTCTGGCTGGAGAGAACAACTGAGAAATACTAGCAAACTCCAAACTTATTCTAAAATAAAGAAACACTTCGGCATGGAAGATTATCTTACATCAATACAAAACAAATCGTTTACAATTAGCATAACAAAACTGAGAATAAGTGCACATTGTCTTCAAATTGAAAAGGGAAGACACCAAAACACACCAGCCACTCAGAGACTGTGTCCCACATGTAATCTAAATGTTGAAAATGAATTTCATTTTGTTATGACTTGTCCTACCTATAGTAAAGAAAGAGATGTGCTATTACAGAATATAACTACTAAGACGGACCTCATACTACCTGATACACAGCTCGATATGTTCCATGTATTGTTATCATGCCCAACCTCTATTTCTGTTTACATAGGTCAATTTCTCCATAGCTCATTACATATGCGAGATCAAATAATTAATACATAATTATATATCAACACACTATGTTACCTACCTGTTATTGGACATGTTTTTGATGTATTTCTCTAGACTAGTTTAGTGTTGTAGTACTGCCATACATTGTACCTTGTACGATTGTTGTGCAATTAAGTTCATTCATTCTAATGATAAAGTAAGTCTTTTTGACTTCAAGTCTTGTCCTGCAGACGTCTTTTTTGTGCTCCTTTCTTTCTGTTCTTCTTTCACGTCTGTACGGGACCATGAGAGGCAACTTCCTCCTACTCCCATCTAGCCTGGGTACCATCCGGATTTTTGCTCCGCAAGGCTTCGGCGAAAATCCAGATGGTTCCCAGGCTACCTCCCATCTCCCACTGACACTTCTTACAGAGTAATGATACATTGTAAAACACAATGTCATACACTTTATTTTGTCAATATATGTACATGTATTTGCAGTGCAAAGCACACTGGAAAGAAAACTACACTGAAAGTTACAAGATTTATAATATATGTGAGTTAGACTTCACTTCTGATAATTCTCTATGTTTTGAAAAATGCAGTGAAAATGCTGAAGAACACTGACTTCAATGCTTTTTTTTTCAGTTGCTGCAAGGGAGATTAGTGTGACCATAGTGCTGAAGCCCTGCCCTAACTCACAAATGAAGACAACGTCCAGACTCAGATGTTCTAGGACAAATGCTTGAGTTACCGGGTTTGATGAGAGGGACATGTAACATTTCTGCATCTGTATCTGTATAGCCTGTGTAACTACCCTTTGGCGTAATACACCAGCTTAACACACCATTTAGTCTGGTGCATTCTCAAATTGCGTAGATTTACACACTTTGTTCGTTGTACTTACTTAATGTTTGTTCGTTGTAGGACAAACTATTTTTTGCCCCATGTAAAATGGCCTGTAGTTTAGGAAATTAGTCCAACATGCAAATATGATGACAATTACTCCAAGCAACCTACAACTTCAATTCCAACTAGAGTTCCCCGATCTCATACCTTCGCCAAATGACTGACAAATTATAGATTAGATTATTCCCCCCTGATTTAAGAAATAGGAACCTAATTTTCATGAATTATATCATTTTATCATAATCTCAACCAAAAGACAGTCTTATATAAACAAACAAGGCATTCTAGTATTTCCTAATAAATTATGCAAATGAGGTCCTGATTTGAATAAATTATGTTTAATGATGTTCACCTCAACTTAACTTTCAAATACCATAAGTATGAAATTACAGGCAGTTATCATTACATAATTATAAAATTTTCTCATTAATTATGCAAATTAAGTCATTATTAACATAATCAATATCTGCCTGTGTTTCTCTCGTTGTCAATTACCAATGTCACAAGCTTCAATTGTCTTATTATGGAATGCAGCTGATTTATAGAATTTCCCCATAAATTATGCAAATTACATCCATATTTGCATAATTGTCACATAATTATATTAAGCATCACGTAAGCTACCTACATACCAAAAATCACGACGATCCGTCAACCGGTTATTGAGTTATCCTCTTTTGAATATTTTCAAGAATATATCCCTGCAGTTCCAGAGCAAGCCACTAGGGGGCCCAAACTCACGTCACTTCTTCCCCAACACAAGAGCTACCTACCACCCAAATTTCATCACCATAACATGTCTAGATCATGAGATATCAAAACCGGAAGTTCAGCTGCAGTACCATAACAAGCCGCTAGGGGGTCCAAAATCTAATCATTTTGAGGTCTCATCAAGACCTACCCACCTACCAAGTATCAAGACAATCCATCAAGGCCTTCTCAAGTTATCGTGTTGACAGACAGACAGACAGACACACACACACACACACACATACACGAACGCCTCTGAAAACATAACCTTCTTGGCGAAGGTAATAATGCTAAGCCTAGATGCATTCGAAAATGAACTATTTAGTAACCTGATTCAACTTCAATAGAGTGCTACATGTATGTTTTATACCTTAGACGTTTTTTGCTGTATATGTTATTCCATTCATGACACAGCTCTTATACATGATGGGAAACATTTTGTAATAGAATGGAAACTATACAACAAAGAGAGAGTAAAACTTATAATCTGATACAATCCATGTTCCCCTTCGTCATACATCTAAGCTGTACAGATAAATTTATATTTCTAATGAACTTAGATAAACCTTCTATATTGTAACATACCTTTTTACCATTTGTAAGAAACGAGAAGACCAAATTTACGTAATTGTAGCTACTTGCTGATGTATATATGTAACGTTATCTGTATTCCATCCTTTTTGTGACCTGTACTTAACCCAGCAGATATGTGTGTACAATTTAAGGTCTTCATTCATATTGTACATCCAAGAACACCAGCTTAGGGTGTCATGATTTAAACAAAGCAGGTTTAATGCCAAATTCACTTAGAGGCATTGAGGTGATCTATTTAGTATCTAATAGTACTTTGACCATTTCCAATGTGAAGGTACAAATATTGTAATATTTTATCTGTCAATGTCAGTGTTGGTTTAGTTACCTCCATCAAAAATGGAGGTATTGGTTTTGGTCTGTGTGTGTGTGTTTCCTCACATTTGTAGTTGGCATAACTTCAGAACGCCTTATGGATTGTGATGATATCTGGTATGTTTGTAGGTCATGTAAGGCAATTAAGGTCAAGGTCAAATATGGGCCCATGTGGCTGACCTTTGTACTGCAGCAGAACTTCCGGAAAAGGATCCACCTATTGTGTAAGGGACCAATTTTTAAAAGTTGTCCAAGATGACTACTTTTAAACTGTCACGAGTATACTCTATGATAATGAGTAGTTTAGAAAAGTGATGTGAGCAACACTAGCCTGGGTGCCATCCGATTTGTAATGGCTACCCCGAAAAAATCTTCGGGGTAGCCGTTACAAATCGGATGGCACCCAGGCTACGCAACACAAGAACAGACGCTTACTCTTGAACATTCTCTTGCTGTTTGAGTCTAATAGCTGTTCTAATCACATTTGAGGAAGTTGGTTCATATCACTCATAATGTACTATGATATTGGAAGTGTTGGATGATGAAATGATATGTTTTTGCACCAGAAGGCACTATGACATTGTATCCAGATAGTAAACATTTCAATGATGTTGATGTAAAAGGAGAAAGAAGACAGGAAATAAATGCATTGAAGGCTTTTGAAATGAAGAAAGTCTGTTTTCATTTCGTCGTTTTCAGTTTAGAATCTACACAAATGGTAGCCAGGTTTCCAAACCTATTATAGCTCCCAAGTCCTACATCCTCTCCACGGAGAGGATGTAGGACTCGGGAGCTATAATAGGTTTGGTAACCAGGCTACACAAATGGGAGATCTTGTATGTTTCTTGTGATGCACCTTGTGCATGTTATAAAGAACTCACCACACCTAGGTACCTATGGATGAGAGTAGGGGCTCTTCCAGACATGGATGAATGAGTGAATGAATTAAATGAATGGATGGATGAATGAAATGTCCCGCCCCTGTGGTTTTATAAGACACCAGTAGATGATACAAAATATAACGTTATGATACTTAAATCATGAGAATAGAGGTACTGATTAACATAAATAATTAAAACTGAACACAAAATGTAAACGGTGTACAGCCCAGTTCCATTTGACGAAATAGTTTTGAGGTGCCACTGCAAACTACTAGAATGTAAACAAACATGGCTGACAGTTGTGTTTCCAACTTTTTTTTTAGTTTAAAAACGCACTCGTAAGAAGTCATCTTTTTGCACCTCCACTTCCTAAATATATAGCACGTTTTGGAATGGAGTAAGGTTGATTCAACCTAGTTTATATAGAAAATTTAATTTGTGTCGTCCAAATGTAACGTAAACCAGCTTTCACCTTTTTCTTTCTTAGAAAGTACTCTAGTACTTTGTACCGTGCCATCAATACAAAACTGCTACGTCCAAGTAACAATTCTCACTAGCATGGAATAAAACATCACTGACAACAATAATCCGCAGACACCCCTCTTGACCTTTCCAAATGGAATGATCCTACAGACGATCCCGTTCAGCTGTCCCGGTGACGTCACTAGAACAAGTGCTCAGTTGGCAGGTGTTTCCTCCGCGGCAGCCAATCGCGTGCCTCCTTACACAAAAGCGCACAATAGAAGTCAAGACTCTAAAGCTTACTTACAGGATCAAAACAACTCTAATCCTGTAACAGGTTTTCTAGCATCGGCGCTCCAAATATCGGAAACCAGTTCGCCTGTTTTGAGTTTCGGAGAGGTTTAGGCTTTGACTTATTTTAAATTTACTACTTTTTCGTACTGTATCTGGGTCTTTTTTTACGTCAGCCAACCCCGAATGGCAAATGGATACTGTCTGGCCAATTTGATACTGCCTTTGCAGCCAAGAAAATATCTACTTGTAGATTAGCCCTGCGATTGTGACTGTGCGTATGTGTCATAGGCCCGAAAAAAACACATTCTAACACCTTTGAAATAACGTGGACGAGCTCGACTGGAGTTTTGCTTTTGTGAAGATGAGTCTTTTCGTCGCCGAGCGTTCCGACTCGGTTGTTGCGGGCGGCGGTGGCGGGCCTGTGGAGCCGAGAGGGTCGCTGATGGTCCCGCCTCTCCGCTCGGCGGCGCCCAGGAACAGGATCGTGCTGAACGTGGGAGGGTGCCGGCACGAGACTTACCTCAGCACGCTTAGGGTACGTACAGGTATCCTGCAAGCACATGTTACTTAGGTTTGTTTCGGACGTTTTGCTACTCTACCAAAATGCTGACTATCACCTTTTCAAGGTGTCATTTTTAGTTGTCAACTCTGAGACCAGACTGTAAGTTTTGATGCACTCACACCGGGAATGATAGTCCATGGGCCGAGACCGTTTTTTGTACCACCAAGACGGACCAATGCTACCATAGATTTTTTGAATCTGCAATAACCAAAGTTTATTTTGATGTATGATAGCAAGTCTGTATGAGTAGCTTTCCTGGTGTCAAAATGGACCTCGTGCCTTGGGACTAAATCCAAAGGGCCGGGAAAAAAATCAAACATCAATGATTATCGGCGAAAATTGGTTTGTAGACAAAACATGCCACAGAAATCACAACACAATAGACATATGACTTCTTACAGAGGTTTGGGTTTGGGCTTATTTTTGGTGTTTTAGGCTTTGTGCTTTCTTTTTTGAACTGGTATTATTTTTCAGCAACCCGACAAAAAGATACCAATGCAAAAAGAAAGTCTAGTAAAAAAAAGCATAAAAACACGCCACAAATATGCCCAAACCCAAACCTCTGCTTGGAAAGTAATATTTTGTTGGGCTTTCGACTTTTCAGGTTTTTTTTTTTTTAGTAAGGCCACACCGACTTAATTTTATCAAGGACATTATACACAATAATGTATAATGTCCTTAATTTTATGAATGACATCCGCGCGCCTGTTCCTAAAAAAAGATCACGTCCTCCGAGGCTCTGGCCCAGGCTGGCTCTAGACCTGGGTAGTCAGTCCATAGTAGTTAGGGACAATACGGAGCCGGTGGTAACTCTGGAGGACGGCACAGGCTGCCGAAGCTCCACGACTCAAGAACTCAGTACATGCGTAGCTTCCAAAACTAGCTTTGTGTGACGGGTGGTAAATACCAGCATTTATCCACACACGACAAGGAAGAGGCTGTTTTCATTCGGCTTGTATGCACGCACCTCAAATTGAGCCTTCTGCGTGTGCTAAGGTGTGGAGCCTCGCTCACGTGAAATTTCGTTCACATACCGGTGAGAAACGTGTTACGAGTCACAAGGCCTCTACATACAGACCAACCAACATTGTTATCGGAGAAAACAGAGATTAAACACTAATGTTTCCAGCCGGCCACTCAGTGCGCCGTACGGTGAACAATGTGATGCGTCCTAAATGTGAGAGGTAAAATACAGCCGTGCAGCCTTTCTGATTTAAACGGATTTCAGTAGGTCTCTGTCACTCTTCTTGAAGTTCAGTGTGTTTCACAGTCACAGGATCTGTATAAATGTATGAACTTTGATAATGATAAAATTAGTACCATTTCCAAGAAGGATATGTATGCATGTACGTGTGTGCATGTGGTTACGTTTAGCACCATAAATCATGAATATATGAATGGATTGTCATGAAACATGGTCGATGGGTAGGTCTTGGTAAGACCTTGAAATTACTAGGTTTTGCGCCCCCTGGCAGCTTGTATGGTACTGCAGTACCGGATTTCTTTGTTGAAGAATGGTTCTTATGCCCTGCTGCTGATGTAGACGTCTTTTTTAATACCTCGTGCAAAAACGTAGCAACACAGATGAACTTTCAAGATAACACCACATTTATTGCAAATACGTCCTTATGCGTAAGCGTTTCCCAATGCCCTCTTCCCAAGTTATTACTATTTATTATTTAATATTCACAAAATCCAACCAGCTCCTTTCTGTGGTCAATCTTCACAAAACTTTTTTAGCCTTTCTTCAGGCCACACCAATTTAATTTCTTGGTTAATGGATTCGCCCGCTTCATTTTTTTCTGATTTGCCAATAAAAATAAAAATTTAGAATCAACGTTAACTGCAAAATGCTCATATTTTGCCCTAAACAGTTGAAAACAGTCCTTTTCATCCTAATTGTTACAGTTATTCCATCTTTCAATGCAGTGGTATAATTAAAATTTTCAAAATTCATTGTTTAAATTTTGAACCAGCCTGGTGTGTTGACTTCATGGCTCCTATCGTACCATTTTGGGCCATAATTTAGGATGCCTAGGCCTGTTTTTTGTCGCCCGCCCTCTCCATTAATTTTCTAGAAAAATCCGTTAACCAAGAAATTAAATTGGTGTGGCCTTACATCTTCCATTCGCAGAACATTCCGGACACCCGGCTGGCCTGGCTGGCCGAGGCGCCACATAACGCGGACTTCGACCGGGTGACGGGAGAACACTTCTTCGATAGACATCCTGGTCTCTTCTCACAGGTATAGAACTACTCTACAATATGTCATATTGTGTACAGGTACAGTTAAACAAAAGATAATAAATAATAAAAACAATTAAAACGATAAAAATAACTTTAACCTTTGCGACTGTATATATACAAATTCTGTCTCATCTTATGAACAAAAGCCATCCTAACATTTCAGAGAAATTACTAGGTAAGTAACTTTCAAAAGTTTATAAAGCATGTACACTTTTGTAATATATAAGGGCACACATGAAACCCACTAATTTAGCCTCAATATGCAGTACATGTATGTCTGGGTAGGGACTCTAGATCTGGTAGAATCGGCAATTCTGGTAGAGATCCCAATTAGAGTACAATTTGCGACAATGGTACAATCTGCGATTTCTGTTCAGTATCACCATATACGCACATCATTAAAAGATATTTAGTTTTCATGGCATGCACTTAGTTTCCATGTAGGGTTTGAATGGATTCTTATGTGGAAAAAAATGAGACAAGGACATGTTATCTCATTTATTTTCCAAGTAAAGATGTAAGTATATACTTATTTGGTAACAAAATGACACTACCATTGAAAAACTACTTATCTCAACTTTTTATGTTATCAACGTTTTTCCATTAGAATAAAAATACATACTAAATAAATGTGATAAATAATCAAGTCTCTCAGTCCATTTGAAAAAAAATTAATGATGTTAGCAATATGATCTAATTTTTTTATCACTATCATCACTGGGCGAGCTGGCTGGGTCTTCTGCAGCTGCCCTTCATAACCTGGAGGTCATTAACCTAAGGACGTTAACCTAGATAAAAGACATCCACTTCCCCTTCAAATGTTTACACAAAAAGGCCCATTGCACTTCCCCACAAAACACCAGGAAGTCCAAACTTACACCACATCATCTTATTGACCATTCAAAAATCCAAACAATTGCTTTTCCAGAACTTGAACTGCTGAAAAACCAACAAACACCAAAGGTCCACTGCAGTGATGTAGGCCCCCCCCCCCACGAGGCCCGTTTTCGAACTTGACCTTGATCTCTACATCATTAACATAGATTTACATATCCTCGATTTATTCTGCTAACAAGTGACAAACACAAAAGGTCCACTGCATTAATGTAGGGACCCCCCACGAAGCCCATATTCGCACTTGACCTTGGTCTCTACAACTTCAACCTACCTCCCAAAAATCATTAACATCGAACCATGCCTTTAAGAGTTATGCCGCTAAATCCACAGTCTCCCACACTAAAGCAGACTGATTTTATACCCTTCTGACGAAGACAATTAAGCACCCAGACTAGGATGGCTCAGCTTTGTGGTGAAATTAAGTTACATGGGAGTTTCTTCGAATTTCACATCACCTGGAATTGGCGCTGGTCCTTGGCCTGGTGCCTTGGAGATGAGCTTTTCTACCTACAGGACAGAAAGGAAAATTACATTATACAATACATCATGAACTGAACTGACTGGTCATGACTGATACATTATACTGTTACTGTATATTGATAGCATATATTAGTATAGTATAGTATATTGACAGTAGACACCATTGATAGCTGTGGGGCCACATGGACAGCCATTGGATAATGAAGCTATAGATAAATTCAATTAATTCTAGAAGGTAATAAACCTTACTGTGTACAAATAGTTAAATATATCAAAGAATGTTTAGACCTTAGAACAAGAGGTATAAGTTGATTTATTTATTGTTTTACAAGTACGTAGGTCAATTTTGTTGTACCCACGTGTCTGTCTGTATGCCTACATGTAGTTAAAGACCCTACGAAGGTCGCTGTACTTTTGTTGTGTCATATACATGTATTAAAGTTCATTGTTTAGTCAGCAAAGGAGCCTGGTGGAACGTGGCACGTCAAGAGACAAAAGGTGTATAAAGCAACAACTTACCAGTTTTGGGCAGATCTGCTCAAGGTAGCGGCCCAGCCTGACGCCGCTGCCGTCCGCCGCTCCATCCACCTCGGAGCCGGTAACCAGCGCGCTGCGTCCAGCTTGTATGGCGAACAAACCTGTGGCATGTAAAAGTAACTTAAAACTTACTAGAAAGGTTAACATTTGCAAAGCAAATGCATAATGTTTACCTTGGCATATAGTCTGTTCTGTTAATTCTTACTCAAACACAATGGTCAGACAGCAGTTTAAATCCCTCCTGCTATAAAATTGCAACGTGATGTAACCCTACACCAGTTACCATGGTGATAAACGTCTGGTTCAGGACCTTTTTGGTTTGGAGAAGAGGAAGAAATAGATCCAAAACATGTTTCCCTTCAGTAAACACAATAGTCATTCCCGCACCAGGTTTTGCATAAGGCGGTGCCCATCGTCGGTTCAATAGCCCTTGGGCCACCACACAGCAGGGGGCTAGTCCACTGGTAGTGGTGCGTGTTTAACTCCTATACTTTCCCAAATGCTAATTACTAAGCAGAGAAAGCAGTATGTGCCCTACAGGTTTCTGGATTCTCCTGCACAGTCCTACATAACTAACAACAATCTTACTTGTTTTTTTAAGAGCAAACAGAAATGGACAAACAAACAAACAAACAAAAACAACAAACCTGCGGCTCCGATTCCGTGCGTCAGCCAATCACTTGTGAGGGGATAGTCCGGAAAGATGTAAATATCGTACACATTCCACATTCCGCGCCACACCGCCACACTCCCGACTCCACCGACGAAGTTGAAAATCATCTCGACCCCCAGACCAACGTAAAACGTCTTCATTTTTCTGACAAGACAAGACGTCGGGTATTCTAAGACAAGGAGAGTTATGTAGATGGCGTATCCGATGCCTAAGGTCGTCCACGTAGAAAGAGTGAAGTCGGATGGAAAGATGAGGAGGGCGAACAGTAGCCAGGTTCCACGCCAGGCGACGATCGTCAGGGAAACAATAACAACCACGGTCAGGACCACGTCACCGACGAACTTCCACGTCTTGGCCGGTTTCACTCCGAAACGGGTTTCCACACGAAACGGTTCTTCGATGATGTCGACGTCGGTGATAAACGGAGACGCTGCAATGTTGTTTACCACACAAAGAGGGACGGAGACCAAGAGGGACACTCCGACACAAATGGCTGCCCCGAGGATAGTCTCTCCAGTCAGGTCGTCCAGCACGTAAAAAATTCCTCTGAACTGGTTTATCGCCGCAAAGCCGTAGATATAGATGTACAGCCTGTACACGATGTGGAACACGACTCCTTGTTCAGCGAATAGGGATCCCAATACGCTCTGGAATAAGTTTATGAGAAGCGTGATAGCAATCCCGATCACAAGCGATGTCACAGCGCTCAGACTGAAGTTTTCTGGTAGAAGGTAAGTGTCGAGCAGATTCCAGGTCCCACGGAAGTAGGCCACGACCAGAGGAGCGACGACAACGCCATTGATGACAGCGTCAAGGCAACGGAAGAGAACGTACTTGACGGTACTGCCTCGCTCGAGCTCGTTTCCTTTTTCTTCCGCAAGATGTTGTGTGGACGTTGTAGTGGACGCAGTGACGTGGCTGTCATTGCTCGTAGGGTTAGAATGCGAGTCGACGTCTATTGGGAAGGACATTCTGAAGGCCACTTTTTGTACAGGCAGCGTTGAACCACTGGGTGTTTTACTATTCAACGGCGATGCTGGTCGTATTTTGAGTTTTTTCTTTACAGCTTACCGGTCCCTTAACCGGGGGATGGTCGACGATTTGTGGCCGAACACACTACTACTGTCTCCCTCTACTCCAATCTCTGTCATGTGCCAGTACACGTGCTAGCGCTGGCAATGGGGCAGGCCGGTCCACTCCTCAGTATTGTCGTCCCACTTCTTCCTCTGTCTACCTCTCCTTCTTTAGGGGGATATGGCCCTGTATTTTTCCTGTGAGCGAGCCACGAAATAGACCTAGAAAGCGCAATTGGATGTTTTACATAAAAATCCTGTCGATCTGTCCTGATGCTCCTGTCAGTTGTGAAAACTGAAGATAAAATCCGCCCAGTCCTGTAAACGAGGTCACACTCAGAAAGTTTGTCCTTCTCTGCCTTCGTTTGCTGGCTTCGCAACGGTGAAATTAAGTAAGCAACGTCGAAGTTTCTGACGGTAGGTTCAAGCCTGGTTTCTGACGGTAGGTTCAAGCCTGGTTTCTGACGGTAGGTTCAAGCCTGGTCTCTATCTGACGGTAGGTTCAAGCCTGGTTTCTGACGGTAGGTTCAAGCCTGGTCTCTATCTGACGGTAGGTTCAAGCCCGGTTTCTGACGGTAGGTTCAAGCCTGGTCTCTATCTGACGGTAGGTTCAAGCCTGGTTTCTGACGGTAGGTTCAAGCCTGGTCTCTATCTGACGGTAGGTTCAAGCCCGGTTTCTGACGGTAGGTTCAAGCCTGGTCTCTATCTGACGGTAGGTTCAAGCCTGGTTTCTGACGGTAGGTTCAAGCCTGGTGACGGTAGGTTCAAGCCTGGTTTCTGAAGATAGGTTCAAGCCCGGTTTCTGACGGTAGTTTCAAGCCAGGTTTCAGTGACGGTAGGTTCAAGCCCGGTTTCTGACGTTAGGTTTAAACCTGGTTCAACAAAGTGTTGTCTGAAACGCCTATATGTGTACCCGTTCTTGAATTCTCGGAAGCCTAAGTGACAAAAGGACTGCAGACAGCCGATGTCTGGTCACCCAGTTAGATAGCCCGGAGCACCTGTGGGTCACATCCCTAGGGAATCGCAACACATGTAAAGGCTTGACAGGTGGAAAGTGACCTAACTATTCGTTACGTCAAACTTTAGTGCAAATTCATACCTGATTATTAATTGCAAGATCATTGGAGAAGATAGAAAAAAATAGTTTCTCAGTAACAGTAAAAATGAGCATAAAATAATGCTGCTAATACTATTAATAAAGTTATAGTTATAAATCACGTGGTGTGATGATGCCTGTATTATTATCCAGTATACTGAACATACCGGTTTTCTGGTGGACTAATAAATGGATACGACGAGCGGAGTCGACAGCTAATGTAAACAACATAATAACATATACAGTGTTGACTTGGTGATGTTGGGGACATGCTGCGTCCAGTATCGTGCCTTATCAAGAACCGTACTGCGCTGTGGCATCACTGTTTCCTGTCGCTACCTAGTCTCTACCTGACTAAGTACGCTGGCTATATATAGGAGAATATTTGCCAGGGGAGTTTGGCCGCCTTATAGGTTTGACAGGCCGCGCAGAAACTATCGAAAGAAACTACCTCCCCGCGGCCGGACTCCCTTGGCCAATTTTACTCTTTTGCCGAATTCTACGATCCGTATCCCCGTAGAAAGGCCTGGTGGAGGCTAGTCGCTACCCCACAGAAAAGCGGTGGTAGCTAAGACATTAGGGAGCGTGCGAATACTACGGGGGATGGCACCCAGACTACCGTTCTACTTCACAATATGCCGTATTGTGTACATGTATTGTGTCAATATGTGACCTATATATCGAAGACGTCCTTGTCTGTACTTAGCCTAGCTGCAGTGAGGCAAAAATGTGCAATTAAAGCCCTTCTTCATTAATAACGTGTCTGTATCAGACTGTACATTCTCATCTACCTAGCCTGGGTTCCATCCTGGTTAGTTTACGTCCGCTCCTACAGTCGCTACCACCAACGGTAGGTTCTGACGGTAGGTTCAAGCCTGGTTTCTGACGGTAGGTTCAAGCCTGGTTTCTGACGGTAGGTTCAAGCCTGGTTTCTGACGGTAGGTTCAAGCCTGGTTTCTGACGGTAGGTTTAAGCCTGGTTGGTGGTAGCGACTGTAGGAGCGGACGTAACTGACCAGGATGGAACCCAGGCTATCATCTACCAGGACACGTGTACAAAAATGAATATTCGTAGATATTACCTAACTCTTCCCTTGGATTCTGAGCTATAGACTAACGGTGTGGTCAGATTCGAAGTAGGCCGTCGTTCGATTTTGATATAACGTGGGATTTTCAAGCAGGCTGTAATAAAAAAAAATCAAAGACAGTATTTTCTTTGTCAAGACAATTGAATTTATTTTTAATTGTATTTTGAAATTCAGTTTTGTACGACGCATGCATGGCTAGCCCAAGAATACCCACAATTTGCAACCGTACGACCGTACGAAGTTTGTACGACTATACCTGTACAACAGTATATTCTAGCCGCCATAGCATGCCCAAAACTGGGGGTTTGGGGGGGTCTTCAGGGTCTTTGGGATTTTATGTGCTATTTTCTGACAACATAGTTGAATAACATGGTTGAATTACCCCCGTTTTTAGAACTGGGCTAATCAGAAAACAACCAAAGACCACCAAACCCCCAGTTCTATAAGCCTGCTACGGAGGCTAAGTATATTCTAAAATTTTACCTGACAGATCCTGAACTACTACCGCACGGGGAAGCTGCACTACCCGTCCGAGGTGTGCGGGCCGCTGTTCGAGGAGGAGCTGGCGTTCTGGGGCATCGACGAGCGGCAGATCGAGCCGTGCTGCTGGATGAGCTACCAGGTACAGTTCTTCTCCACTAAAGCTACGGTCACAACCCGCCGTGCGTGCATTTTTCTCCGTACATTTTTGGGAGGCTACGTCTGCTACGTTTTTTGTGAAAACGTGGGGAAGGAGTGGCATTGACGCACGTCACTCGCACGGTTTCGCAAGGTGTAAGAGGGTGGTCTGCACGCCACGTCTGGCCGTGAGCGGTTGCGTGCATCGTACGTTGCGCAAGTGGTAAGTGAGTTGTACGTGCTTACAACGTACGATCTCTGTGCGATTGCAACTTTACCGTAAGGAGGCCGTACTCACACGTGCTTCTTCCGCACGGCACGTACGGGGCACGCGCGTCGCTCGTACTCGCACGCATGGGTGGTGAATCCGCAGACCGCACGTAGAAAAAGTTTTACATGCACTTAAAGTTCTACGGCGTATCTGCGTGCTCCCAAATCCGTAGGATTCCGTACGGAGGCGGTACTCACCACGCACGGATGCCCTACGTTTGCCCACGTTTTTGCACGTAGACAGCACGCAGAAGCACGTACGGCGGGTTGTGACCGTAGCATAAAACGTAGTCTGGATGCCAGATCCATTGCACTTTAGTCCTCGAGGGATTAGCTAGTAAGCGTGGGGGGGGGGGTAGTATATTAATTTCATTGGGAGCACGCTGTGCCTGGAGCCGAGGAGCTGCCCTACATGTACATGTATGTAGGCCATGGACACTGTCTGGCATCTATATACTACTATATAATATATTAAGATTAACAGAAATCTGTACAGTGTCAGATCCCGACATCAAAGCTCGGTTCGACTCTATTGCCTTATTGAAAATACATGAACTGCAAAGTTGAAAATGTTACATGATCTATTTCAACTGCAACCGTCTTGATGTTGCAACTTTAACTCATCTTTTGGACTAGGATGTTGATTTAAGAATTACGTATAGCTGTAGTCTTTGGCTGCCATTGTTGGATTTTAGGAGTATGTCTCGTCCATTTCTACTATACCAGCAACACCGGGACGCCCAGGAGACCATCACCGCCTTCGAGGGGTCAGACCACGAGGACGACGAGACGGGCCTGAGCGCGGAGATAGCGCGGAGGTAAAGCCCCTGTCACACATTCAGAACCTTCTCCCGATAACCAACCAAATAAGGTTGGCTCAAGTTCGGGAGCAGTCCAGATTTAGGTCACGCCTACCTTTCTATACGAATCGAGTGAAATTCAAGTTAAATTACAGTCAAATTTGACGCCTAAACACTGTAAACATACTCCCGAACACCAACCATGTCCAACCTCACGCGCATACTTGAATGTCTTTAATAAACCCTTCAGACATAGTTTTAGAAATAGCTATAGTTCTAGACAGCTACCTTTATTACTGTAAACTTTACTTATTTTATACTCTGTTTCATTGCTCTCTTATGTTTTGTAATTTGCAATTAGCCTCCGGGCACGAATTTGCAATTAAATTTTCAATTAAACAGCAGCGGACCTCGCCGAACATCAGCCAACCACGGCCGACCTTGCTGCCGACTTACTCCCAACCATTTTTAACTTCATAAAACCGGGAACGTTTCTATTGAATAAAGCGCTAACTTTTATTGTAAGAAGGAACAGCTAATGGCGAGCCCGCTTCAAGTGTGTCTAAATCAGGTGTGTTTCTTTCAACTTAAGGTTTGGAATCGAAGAATGTCTCGATAGTGACCAGAAATCGTTCTGGCAAAGATGGCAGCCGAAGGTGTGGAAGTTTCTGGAGGAGCCGTACTCGTCCAAGTATGCACGGGTAAGAGTCTTCAATAGGCGAGTTCACGGACCCAAGTGCGCATGCGGGCCGTGGTGCATTCTTGGTAATATGGCAAAGTTTAAGGCCTCTGAGACCTATGCAAAACACGTTTGGTCATGCATAAATTATGTGTATCATATGTAACCTTCAATGCACAGGACTGCAGGAATATATAATAGTAATGGAGTTCCTAATAAACATAAACAAAAACATAAACATATAAAACATGGCCTGCAAACTGATTCATTACAATTACATGTAACATGTGCAGAGGACGTTGGCAGAACGTACCACGTATTCGCGTACGCAATGATAACATCCTATCTATAGTTTTCAAATGTTGAAGAGGAAAAAAATATCGTCTGCAACAGGCAAAATTCTGATAAACACCCAACGAATACCGTGAAATATCCAGGATTTCGCGCAGGCGCAGCACGTTCTGCCCATGTGCGTTCGTTGTACACTGGCATACAAAGAATTCGTACCTGACTAAATCCCACTTAAACCATGGAGGTTCTACCTCCATGCTTAAACTTGTCAGGCCCCAACACTTAACAGCTAGAATGTGTGTTACACAGACTAACATACTAACACCTCTCGTTCTCTGTCTCCACATGTCCAGGCGCTTGCCTTCACGTCTCTCGCCTTCGTGATGATGGCCATCAGCATCTTCTGTCTGGAGACGCACTCGTACTTTCTCACGGAGGTGAACCACACGGTCCAGACGGTGAGCGACGGTAACACCACCGCCCGTAACAACAACATCGTCCTGGTCATGGCCAGGCCGCTGGTCTACCTGGAGATGCTCTGCTGCGCCTGGTTCACTCTGGAGTTCTTCTCTCGCTTAGCGTTCTGCCCGGACAAACTCGCCTTCATCAAGTCTCTCTTAAACATCGTGGACTTCCTCAGCTTCTTTCCGTTCTTCGTGGAACTGTCGCTGTCCTTCATGGCGACTCACGCGGCAGAGGAGAGCATACGGTTTCTGGGGATGGTCCGGTTAGCCCGCATTTTCCGGATCTTCAAGCTGACGCGCCACTTCACGGGGTTGAAGATCCTGGCCTACACCCTGCGTGCCAGCGCGAGAGAGCTGCTCCTGCTGATGGTGTTTCTGGGCATCGGGGTGCTGGTGTACGGCAGTCTCATCTACTACGCCGAGCAAACCGCGAAACACGACCACAACAAGTTCACGTCGATCCCGCAGTCGTTCTGGTGGGCCGTGGTGACCATGACGACTCTCGGGTACGGAGACATGGTACCCCGTACGTTCGCCGGGATGATCGTCGGGACGCTGTGCGCCGTCACCGGGGTGCTGGTGGTGGCCCTGCCGGTCCCCGTCATCGTCAGTAACTTTAACCTGTACTACTCGCACGCCCAGGCCATGCTCAAGCTGCCCAAGAAGCGGCACAGAGCGCTGTGTGGCGCCGCGGAGGCGTTGAACCAGTCGTCAGGCACAGGGAACTCCAACTGCTCCACACGGTCGAGACGGAATGACAGCGACAAAAACACCGGTACGTTTTTTTTTTTCGATATCACTGTTCGGAATTGCATTTGTGTAATTTTGATATTTTTTGGCTCGAGGTCTACGCAATGTTTTCGGTGTACTTTCTTGTTTATTTACCAACGTGTCCGCAGTTAGATATTATGAATATGATAGACTGATAGGAAGTGAGAGGGGAGGACAACCGCTGACTGACAGGAAGGTCAAATTGGGGGTGCAATGTTCTTCCCGCAGGCTCGGAGGAAGTGAATGCAATACGATCATCTCATTTTCTATGTTCAGTTTCCTGTTATATTCATGTATATTGCCGTATGGAAGCGAGTGGGAAAACGTATATACAGAATCAATGAGGAATTCACAATAATGAATAAAAGTATATACAAATGTACAATAATGAATAAAAGTATATTCACAAAAACTCTAAATACTTCGTATAGATGTCTGAAATCTTGCTGTTTCTTGATTGTTTCCTCCTGTAGTCAGCACCATTCAGACGAAAGTCACGTGCATTAACGAGGTGCTGAATGGCGATCCCGTCATCCTTCGCAGCAGCTCTCTGATTGGACGAAATGGAGCCGCGAACCGTAAGCGGAGCATGCGCAGATCGGGAATCGCGCCGGTCCCAAAGATTGACGGTTTGATCAACGGCCTGGAAATGTCAGGTAAGTCAGTTTGAGATTATTAAAGTAACCGGAAGTATTACTTTGGGTGGCTAAGCTGAAGGTTTGTGCATATGTTGACAGAACGTGGGTGGGGAAGATTGACAGAATGACAGCAGGTCAAGAGGGCGGGCAGTGAATGTCTCATACTCATAACTTCTACTAGTTGACATTGACCAACTAGACAGATCGAGTACAGTTTGTCTGTTGGATCAACTCCCTGTCCATATTTTTTATACTTTCTGCCATTTCCGACGCTTTCTATCCGCTTCATAAGCCTGCCAAAGGCCAGGGAATTCAGCAAGCCGAGGATTGAATGCTTCATAGTAGTCTTCTATTTCTTCAAGGAGCTCTGGGATTTCTTGTTACATTTCTTGAAAACGTTCAAAAAATTTCTTATTTTTTGTCAAAGTAGACTGCGCTGTAAAATACCATTCCTTGGTGTTTCATATGTGTGTTTCTATTTCAGGCGAAGATGACGCCCAACCTGCCAGTCCTCCGACGTCTCCCACTTCCCCCAATGTGCCGTACAACAGCGCCCTCTCTGCGTCCTGCTGGGTACCGCAGCTCGCTGTTACTGAAATTACTTGAGACATGCACTTGATCAGCAGGGATTTTCTAGAATTTTCTGGGAAATATGTAGTCTCTACCAGACTCCTTTGCAGGCTGAATAAATAGTAGAAATCGGCAAAGGGGAAAATCATTGGCCAGAGGAGTTGGCCGGCCATAGAGGGTCCAGTTTGCCGTGCAAAGGAGTCTGGTAGAGACTAGGAAATATGACGGAAATAAAATCATGACTGTGGATTCGTAGTAAAAAGCCGTAAATAATGTCACCTAGCGGAATTGGGTGGTAGTGTACATATGCAACCAAAAATATAGGTTGTTCCTTTTTGTTCTAATATTGCAAATAACTTTTCTAACTCTAGATCTCTTTACATTTACATTAAAACAGTCCGGTGAATTTGTAGATATCTAATAGATCTTGTGATATCGGTCAGTCACCCATGCGCCTTAGATTGTAGGACGTTTAGATGCTGTGTCGTCCCAATGTTGTATTACTATTGTGCTGATACCCTGTTGTTTGTATAGATTTGGGCTCTTTTGATAAGTGTTTCTTACGGAAATGGATTCGAGATAAGCAACAGCTAAGTCAGTAATATAGTATATAATATAATAATAATAAATAACTTCTGAATGAAATATTTGTAAACATTACTAAAGACTGTAACCATCCGGACAGGACTATGAAACTTCCCATACTTACCTCTAAACAGTTCACAACACTTCAAGTCACCCGTGAGGAAGTCCTGACTGTACTGCTGAGTCTTCAAGTCGACAAAGCCCCGGGACCTGATGGGATCTCAAACAAACTTCTTAGAGAGGCTGCGCCTGAAATCTGTGACTCGTTACAATGCCTATTTAACTACTCCTTGTCAACCGGAACATTCCCCACGGAATGGAAACAGAGCAATGTAACCCCTGTGTACAAAAAGGGAGACAAGACCGATCCCCTTAATTACAGGCCTATATCCCTGTTACCAACGGTTGCCAAGGTGATGGAAAGGCTTGTTCACAACCACCTGTACAGTTATCTGGAGGAAAACAACCTCTTACACAACAACCAATCAGGTTTCAGAAAGGGTGATGGAACAGTCCTCCAACTAATCAGAATGGTAAACGACTGGGCCAGGTCGATAGACGACCCTGACATCTCCTGCACAGCAGTCGTCTTTCTCGATGTAAGACGGGCCTTCGATACAGTCTGGCACCAGGGGGTTGACATACAAGCTGACCCGCTACGGTGTGGGAGGGCCCCTACTGCATTGGTTCGACAGCTACTTGACAGGAAGACAACAAAGAGTCGTCATAAACGGTGTCACCTCATCCTGGGGAAAACAGCAGCAGGTGTCCCCCAAGGCAGCATACTCGGACCTCTGTTATTTCTCGTGTACTTAAACGATCTGATGAGTCTCCCGTGTAGGTCAGCGTTAAATTGCTTTGCTGATGACACATCTTTGTATAATTCAGCTAAGACATCTCAGGAAGTGGCAGTTTCAATCAATGCTGATTTACAACTGGTGTCAACTTGGTTTTCGGATTGGGGCCTTACACTCCACCCTGATAAGTGTAAGGTGGTCTGCGTCAAATCTGGCCGAAAAAACGCCCTGCTGCCGCCTATCTACTTACATGGGAAGTTAGTGGAGCAAGTGTCCTCATATAGCCACCTGGGTGTAACCATCCACCAGACTCTCACATGGACAGAACACGTACAAGTGACAACAAGCAAAAGTAGGAAAGTACTAGGTGTCCTGCGCAAGGTTATGGGCAAACTGGGTAGGCAAGCGCTGGAGACAGCATACTTTGCCCTAGTACGACCAAGACTGGAGTACGCTGCAGCGCTCCTGGGAGACCTTAACAACACAGCAAGCAAGACGCTGGAACAGGTTCAATACCATGCCTGTTGTCTCGTCACAGGGGCGATGAAGGGTACACCTTACTCAAACCTACTGCAGGAGTTAGAATGGGATACTTTATCCTCTAGACGACAATACAACTCACTCACCATCATGTACAGGATGACGAAAGGCCTCGTACCTCCACATCTACAGTCGCTTACTCCACCAACAAGGGGCTCCCAGTTTACACGTATACAACTACGCAACAATACTCACCTTTGTGTTCCTCGCTGTCGGACTCAGGTTTATAAAACCAGCTTTATTCCACATACATCTTCACTTTGGAACCAGCTACCCCAGACAGTCAGAGACGCCAGCAACCTTGCTGCTTTCAAGAGAGCGAGTAAAAAGCACCTGTTGACCACGAGGCATCATCAGATGTACCGTACTCTAGGCTCAAGGCCGAACAACATACGCACTACCAGGTTACGCGTGGGCCGGTGCCAACTGAACAGTACACTATACAAGATGAAGATCAAGGGCAAAGCATGTGTCTGCGGTTCTTCTTCTGAAACAGTCCAGCACTACTTATTACATTGCCCCCTATACTCTGACCATCGCAGCAGACTTACTGCAGCTGTTGAACGACTTGTCCAACAACGTCCCACCGTTTCCCTCCTACTTCAAGGTTCACCAGACCATGACCCTACTATCAATAAGCAACTTTCAGATGCACTTCACACGTTTATAACATCTACAAAAAGATTTACTTCCAGCTGATCCTCTGCTTTTCCATATTGTACTAAGTTCTAGTCTTTACGGTATTTACATGCCTTAGCACCTTTCTAATCTTAGCTATTTTTGTATATAGATGTACATGATTCTTAGCTCTTTCTTGCTATTCAATTGTATTTGCTGTTTGACATGTATATTGTATGTATGTATGTATATTCTATGTATGTGGTCACGCCATCAGCTGATTAGCTGCCTTGTGTCCACATTGTATTGTATTCGTCGCAATTTCAATAAATAAATAAATAAATAAACTGTTCTTGACTGTAAATTAGCAGACTACATGTATAAGCAAACTACAATTGACAGACCAAATCAGTATACGTCTCTGTACAGTTCAATCCATCTTCGTTTGTCTCTTGCTATTTCAGATGTTTCAGTACGTGAGACTCGAGTCTGATGTTATGATTGAGATAAAGTTTACAGTATGCTCTGAAATATTTTAAAGTAGTCAAAAGCGCCACCGACCGAAATACAGTGGCAATGCAAAAGATTGCCTTTCAATATTGCTCTCACGTCATTGTGAGCGCACCCAGCGATTGTACTGTAAATATTAATAATCGTTTGATGGGAACAATGAATAAATGTCTCATTTGTAGACGTATGTCCATTGTTAGCAACACTGTTGTTGGTCAACCTGTCAAGTCCAAAAAACTGTACTTGATGTCTTTTAAGCGAATCCGCCAGTTATATTCACCACCTGTCTTTGTCTGCAGTTTAAAAGGGAGCTGCAAGGTGAACTGCGTACTCTTCCAAGTTCTAACAGTGAAGGATTTGGAACTCGATCTTCCCTAAATTTGAATATGTCGTGGCCAATATTAGCCGCCGTCCTGGAGAAAGTAAAGTAGTAAAAAACTTGGTCTTTAAAAAAATAGCTTATAGTGCAATGCGGCTTCGTTACAGCTCGAATTTATAGCAAAGTAAGCCTATCACACTATAGGCTATCACACGATAGCCTGGAGTCTAGCCTTGTTAGTTTAGTCCGCTCCCCAAAATCCGCTATCCAGCCAACGGCCGACTAAAGTTAACAAGGGTGGACTCCAGGTTAACCACACTACTCTTCTCCATATTTGTTGGGTTCTTTTAATCTCCAAGCAGATTCGGTGGGGCAAGCGGACGATGCATAGAGGCGACCAATGGATACAGGCGGCTAACCCAAAATTCCACTGCAGTAACAAACGGCCAGGGGCCCAAAATCTAATCATTTCTAGGTCTCATCAAGGGTTTACGTACAGAGGTTTTTTTTTTATTACCTTCGCCAAGAAGGTTATGTTTTCAGGAGCGTTTGTCCGTCTGTCTGTCTGTTTGTCTGTCTGTGAACAGCATAATTCAAGAAGCTTAGTATGCATTGTCATGAAACTTGGTAGGTGGGTAGGTCTTGATAAGACCTAGAAATGATTAGATTTTGGGCCCCCTGGCGACTTTTGTTGGTACTGCAGCAGAACTTCCGGTTTTGATATCTCGCAATCTGGACATGTCAGGGTCACGAATTTCGGTTGGTAGATAGCTCTTGTGGTAGGGAAGAAGTGACATAAGTTTGGCCCCCCTAGCGCCTTGTTCTGGAACTGCAGGAGCATTTGTTGAAAAATTTTCGAAGGATGATAACTCAAGAACCGGTGGACGGATTGTCATGATATTTGGGATGTTGGTAGATGAAGTGATGCTTGACACAATCAAATGATAATTATGCAAATCAGGAGCTAATTTGCATAGTTAATGAGGAAATTCTATAAATCTGCTTCGTTCGATAATAGGACTATGAAACACTTGTGACATGTAATAGAGAACGAAAAAACATCTGAGGATATAGATTATGTAAATGAAGACCCAATTTGCATAATTAATGGAAATATTTTATAATTTCATAGTTGTAACTTCTGGGAATTTCATACTTGCCACATTTGGAAGTTAAGTGAAGGCGAACATCAATAAACATGATTTATTCAAATCATGACCTCAATTGCATAATTTATGAGGAAGTGCTATAATAGCCTTTAGTGAAGATAAGGTTGTCATTGGGTGGAAAATATGATCAACTGATATAATCCATGCTAATGAGGCTCTTATTTTCAAAATCAATGATTAAAATTGTATGATTCTTCAACCGCAAGGGTTAACATTATTTGGCGAAGGTATGAGATCGTGGAACTCTTGTTCCAACATGTAATCACAAAACGTGTTGACGACACACTCAAGTTTTTAACTTATATTAATGCCGCCACCAACACAGGGGACAAATACACGGCAGGACAATACTCATTTACACCTGAGCTAAGTAAGGAAAGCCGTGTAAAGTGCCTTTCCCAAGGGCACAAGATCGGTGGCATGTCAGGACTCGAACTCGGGACTCTGAGTTCGCGCACTCGTTTGGCGCTTGAGTGTAACGCCTGAAGCTGCCTCACGCGGGATTTAATAATGTTTATCTACTCTGTCCACCAACAGACCCACCCACCAACAAACACGGGTGAAAACCTGCCCTCCCGGCGGAGGTGAAAAAGTCGGCGGGTTCAGGCAGGTCGCACCTGCGGGACTCCCTCCGTCACTCAGCCGTCCGCGGCCCGGCTACACGGCGGATCGGATGTCCCACCAACAACACGGAACTGTCTCGGGCCGCAGACATCCGGTGGTTGTCTTTATTTTACATCCAAGGCTAGCAGTCTGGCCAAGTAGTGCCCTCGCTAGCCTCCTTCGCAGACGTTTGAGGTGGCGGAGTTAATTTTTTATTCGGGGAGCGACGCGTGTTATGCCGCGGTGCCGGTGGGACAGTTTTGCCGCCAAGGGACTTTGCCGCGGAGAGACGTTTGCTTCGCCGCCTATCCGTCTATCCCCGACAAAGCTATGCCCTAGGCCTCGATCGTCACCCTGAGTCCCAAAATTGTGTCGTGAAATCGTCCTACGACTGTGGACGTTCTTGGGACAGTCGTGCATCGGCCGTACACAATTCGTGGCGTTACAATATAAGTTTTACTTGAGTGTAAGGCTAAATTGTCCTTGTCTTTTGGTTTGTGCAAAAAATCAGATGTCTTGTTAGAAACGGCTGCCGTATGTCCTTGTGCATGATACTGGTTACCACTGTCTGCTTCAAAACTCTAGCCCACGGACGCAAATTGGATCTTCTCTGGCCAGATATATACCCTGGTATACTATCCTTTTTTTTCGGCCAATTTCTACTATTTTTGCAGCGCTCCGCGATGCCTGGTAGAGGCTATAAAAATTGTACAATATTAAAACCGTACGACGGCCTACAACGAACGTGACCGCGAATCTCCCGTCGACGTCTTTACCATGAGGGTACGGCAGACCGAGCCGACAGTTCCGTACCGTGGGGACCTGGCCGCCCGCCCCGGCCCGCCGCCTGTCGTCGCTCGGCGTGCCCTCCACTCGACCCCGAGAACATGAATCACTCCTGCCCCGCGGCGTCCATGGGAACTTGACCGGCATCTGAACTGTGCTGACCCCGACTGGTCCTGTCCTAACGCACCTGGCTGGTCTCTCAACCAAGACAGCCCCCCTCCTAAAAAAATGGAAGAACTTCAACACACCATTTTGTTTGTAACTGTAGCGTTGATATGTTTTGATATTTACTCGTAAATATCTTTTTATTGCTCGGACATGCAGCTGTGCCCTACGACCCTCATCACCGTGACCCGGTTTGGGTTTAATCTAATCTCGCAGATCAGCTTTCGGTGGCTGCAAAGACAATATCAGGCTGTGTCCATTTGTCCGAAAGTACAGGGCCAAAAAAGATACACGAGGACAAAAAAGGAAGCCCGATAAATGAATGAATGAATGAAGACCTTTATTGTACAAACATACCCACTGGGTTAGGTACAAAGGTTAACTTGAATACACAAATATATACACAACAAGATCAATCTAGTACTAGCACTACAGTCTGTTACATAATTTCGACTTCTCTTCGCTTCTCTGTGATGTTGAAAAGATAAGAACATACAAGTTTAAGGATCGAGGGTTTGTCTAAGTTCATTAAAAAAAGTGAATTTGTCTGTATTACTTAGGTGTGTAAAGTGGGGAAACATCGATGTTATTCGTCTATAAAGTTCAATTCTCTCACTGTTACACAAACTACATTCTACTACAAAATGAAGTTCATCTTCTATTCTATCTAGATTACAGTATCGACAAATACGTTGTCGGGGAGTGTGGTTATGTCGACCGGTCTCAATGTGTAGTTTATGGCAGCTGATCCGTAGTTTTGTGACGGCGATGATAAAAACGCCTAAAACAAGTCAAAAATAAACGAAGCCTAGACATCTGCTTGGAGTTTTATCTCCAAGCAGATATTTTGGTAACTGCAAGACAGTATCAAATTTGCAAGACAGTATCATTGGCAGGGCCGTATCCATTGCCAAAAAAAGATATTGTACGATAAAAGAGATAAACGCCTAAAACACGTAAAAGATGAGCCGAAAAAATCTAAACCTCTGCTTGGAGAGTAGCATAGGCTCAACTTTCATTTAAAATTAAATGATACATAAATCAGGCGTTGACAGAAACACACACATAGACTCTCTCTTGGGACATAAGGCTTTATCCGTATCCAAACACACCAATATTACACATGTCTTCAGAGGTCATAAAAGATCTAAGAATAGGAAACGGAGCGAAATGAACACTTGTGAGAAAAATTCTCTGGATGCATCTAGGATGACATCACACTGTAGTGTGTAGTTCAGATTGTATGTTTATTCACAATTATTTATTTCACAAAACGAAAATGTTGTCCTTTCTCTGTTATAATGAATCGAGATTTATCTTTCTATGGCTATTAAAAAGGCTCTAGATGCTCGTAGTAAGACGAATCTCCAAGCAGATCTTTTGGTGGCAAAGTCGTAACCAACCTCGGCAAGAGAGTATCTGTAGGACACCTGTCAGAAAACGTTACATACATGTACATGTACGTACATACAAAAGAAGTTCACAATGTACCTCAACCTATAGAGTAGTTAGACGAACTCAAAACACGAGTAGTGATACTATGCCATACTTACACCTGTTTGGAAATTAGTGTAGCACTGTTTTAAGGGTTGTTCTTGAGGTCCTGGGTTTGGGTACTGTTGTGTCCATGGGAAACACTAGTATACAATGTACCTATTTCAGGAGGGCCACATCATCTCTCTAGCTAGCAACTATACTTATCGAAAATCAAGAGTAAGGGTCCTTCCCGGTGTGAGTGGTTCAAACTAATCTCCAAGCAGATCATATGGTGGCAAGGCAGTATCCATTGGCCAGAGGAGTGTCCTTCGGTGGCCGTACAAATTCCTCTGGCTAATGGATACTGTATTGCCACCGAAAGGGATCTGCTTGGAGATTAGTTCAAAGTCTGGTCTTAGGGTTGACATTTTAAAAAGATGATAGTCAACTGTTTGGTCAATCCTTCCACAATTTGTTATAAATATCGATGAATACGACTCCATACATTAAATCTGGAGTTTCCATCTCGAAAACGTAATCTCAGTGATAACCCCTATCCCTCCCCAAAGGTACAGGAGTGGATTACCACGTCACATTCCGCGCATAGTTACAGACCCGGGCCCGGCGAACTCGTGCTGAAAGCCGGCTGAAGATAAGACCGTTATTACACACCTTATGGACGTCTTATCGGCTGGTGGCGATATTGGATTAGGCAGATTTTCTCTGACCTTTCTTGGGTCAGTTCTGAAGGGAGTATTGTACTGTGCGTGTTGTATACGAGTCTCCAAGCTGAGGTTTTGGTCGGGGTGATATAGTTGCTTTTTCGGCTGTTTTCTTTTTAGCCCAGTTCCCAAAGGCCATGAATACCCCCCCCCCCAGTTTTTAGCATGCTATGGAGGCCTGGTTGAATGTACTTTTTTTTTCAACTGGGCTAATCAGAAAACAGCCGAAGAACACCAAACCGCCCGCAGTTCTAGATCTATAAGCCTGCTACTGAGGCTATTGAAATGCCCCCTACATATGCAGGTTAGCACAGGTAAAATTGGAGCTGTGCAGGTATACCGGTATTTCTGATGTATACCTGCATCTACCCTGTAATGGGGTACTAGTATATGTACAAGGTTTATTAATACATGTAGGTTTATGTGGCTTTTTAATTGATGCATTGACTGTTTCCAGTTATAACGCATAAAAGAAATAATGACAATGGTTTTTGAACTTTTTTTGCATGATCCATACTTCCTAAATTCTGAGTGGTGCAAGTAATTAATCAAATTTGCCTGGTGCTTGGTTATTTTCAGTTTTACCTTCAACAGTGCAGGTATGCAGGAAAAAAATACTGCCAGCCCTGCTGCCCTGATGCTGGGAGTTTTGGGAAATTGAGGCTTTTGAAACATATTTTTCTGGCCCGCGTTTGTCTCTATATCTGTTTTCCTTCCCTAAGGACTCTACATCTGCTTGGAGATTAAGTCTACCACCTGACTGCAGGTTTCCGTTTCAACCTCTGATTGCCGGGATCATTGCCCCACGGTAAAACCAATGTTAGTTTAGCTCCGTGTCAGCAGTTCGACTCATCGGGCTCTGATGTATTCACGTGTGAACGAAACCGAACACACTCTTTCTGTCAGCCAAACGTATTAAATACTACCTTGCCAATGACACTGTCTTGCAGCCAACAAAAGATCTGTCAGGGCCCACCTGTACCCTGATCTGATGCCCAAGTGTATCGGCTATGGTTACGCCTTAGGCCATGTTGATTTGATTACATGGATGACATCCGCGCGCGCATGAATTTTCGGCCGTTTCCAAAAAAAAAAAAGAAGTTTTCAACCATACTGTAAATCGTACAAAACAGTTGCAAAATGAGCAAATATATACCGTATGTTGCAAAAAGAATATTAAACAAGAGTTCCGCGATCTCATACCTTCGCCAAGTGATGTTAACCCTTGCGGTTGACGAATTATACAATTTAATCATCGATTTTGTAAATAAGAGCCTCATTTGCATGGATTACAAAAATGTATATCAGTTGATCATATTCAATCTCCACCCAATATTATTTTAACAAAAAGGCTATTATAGCACTTCTTCATCAATTATATGCAAATCAGGTCATGATTTCAATAAATTATGTGTATTGATGTTCAGCTTCACTTAACTTCCAAATGTGGCAAGTATGAAATTCTCAACAGTTACAGCCATGAAATTATAAAGATTTGTTATTAATTATGCAAAATAGGCCCTCATTTACATAATCTATATCCTCGGATGTTTTATCTCGTTCTCAATTACATGTCACAAGTGATTCATAGTTCTATTATCGAACAGCAGATTTATAAAATGTCCTCATTAATTATGCAAATTAGCTCCTGATTTGCATAATTGTCATCTGATTATGTCAAGCATCACTTCAACTACCTACATACTAAAGATCATGACAATCCGTCAACGGGTTATTGAGTTATCGTCCTTCGAATTTTTTTTCAACAAATGCTCCTGCAGTTTCAGAACAAGCCGCTAGGGGACCCAAACTCATGTCACTTCTTCCCTACTCCAAGAGCTATCTACCAACCAAAATTCGTGACCCTAGTATGTCCAGATCACGAGATATCAAAACCGGAAGTTCTGCTGCAGTACCTAGGAAAGCCGCCAGGGGGCCCAAAATCTAATCATATCTAGGTCTCATGAAGACCTACCTACCTACCAAGTTTCATTCCAATCCATTCACTGCTTCTTAAGTTATCTTGCTAAACCACAAACACACACACACACAAACGCTACTGAAAACATAACCTTCTTGGCGAAGGTAATAAAAACGATACCAATGCCGTAGAATGCCAAAATCAAACAAAAAAGACGAAAATGTAAAGAAATGAATTTGAACTTGAAGAGTAGAGTATTCGCCAAACCATACTCTGTGTCATTTGTTCAACCTTCATTAGCACGTAGATTTCATAATGAAAGCAACTTCGCCAAGAAGGTTATGTTTTCAGGGGCGTTCGTGTATGTGTGTGTGTGTGTGTGTGTGTGTCTGTCTGTCAACACGATAACTCGAGAAGGCTTTGATGGATTGTCTTGATACTTGGTAGATGGGTAGGTCTTGATGAGACCTCAAAATGATTAGATTTTGGACCCCCTAGCGGCTTGTCATGGTACTGCAGCTGAACTTCCGGTTTTAATATCTCAAGATCCAGACATGCTATGGTGATGAAATTTGGTTGGTAGGTAGCTCTTGTGCTGGGGAAGAAGTGACGTGAGTTTAGGCCCCCTAGCAGCTTGCTCTAGAACTGAAGGGGGGTTTAAAGGACAAATGTTTAAAAGAGGATAACTCAAGAACCGATTGATGGATCATCGTGATTTTTGGTATGTAGGTAGCTTAAGTGATGCTTGACATAATGATATTACAATTATGCGAATATTGATGTAATTTGCATAATTAATGAGGAAATTCTATAAATCAGCTGCATTCCATGATAGGAAGTTCAAGCTTGTAACATATGTTATTAAGAACGAGAGAAACACAGGCAAATATTGATTATGCAAATGGAGACTTAATTTGCATAATTAATGAGAAAATGTTATAATTGCGTAGTGGTAACTGCCTGGAATTTCATACTTGGGGTGTTTGAAAGTTAAGTGAAGGTGAACATAATTAAACATAACTTATTCAAATAAGGACCACATTTGCATAATTTATGAGAAAATGGCATTCTTTGTCAAGATAAGACTGTCTTTTGGTGGAGAATATGACCAACAGACTGATATAATTCATGCAATTGAGGATCCTATTTGCATAATCAGGGTGATTAGTATATTTCTTATTGAATATTCATAAAGGCTAACATCATTTGGCGAAGGTATGAGATCGTGGAACTCTAGTTTTTTTTGCAAAACTTTTTTTATTCGCACGCTCGCATCAGTTTTGGGGTTCCCAGAGGATGTCATCCATATAATCAAATCAACATGGCCTTACCTTCGGTTTGGGACTTATCTCCAAGCAGATGTGGGGGTCCAAGTCCGTTTTACACTTCAGCTCGCTTGTTTCCGTCCATATCAGTACGTTTTGCATGTGATGTGACTTCCGCTGCAGTGAGAATGGACGATATTCTAGCTTTGGATATGTTTATCTTATTGGTTATTACACTATAAAAAAAGGAATTTGACAAGAATCAAGATCGTTTCCAAAGAATTCAGTTGGAGATTAATTTTTACGAGGCATAGATGTCTGAATTGATGTCTAATTCGATAGGTTTTATTTTGCAAGTATGATCGAATTACAAACATGTTACAGTAGTACGAATGCAAATGTAAAATACATGCGGGGAGGGCAGGAACAAGGTTGGTTTTTCGAGGGACTCTCCAATAACTTAGTAATGCCAATCAACTAATTTATACATAACTAATCAAAAGTAAACAAAAAACAACGAAAAAGATTAGTCAACATATTGACTCGCTGGTTACAAATTATTTCATAAAATAGTGTAGTGTAACTGCACAAATTATTTTTTCTTAATTAAACGACAGTTCTATTATTGTAATTTTGAAAAAAAAAGTAACTTCGTCACGGACAGGATTCGAACCTGTGCGGGCAGAGCCCATTGGATTTCGAGTCCAACGCCTTAACCACTCGGCCACCGTGACGCCGTGTTCACCTGTGAAGTTCAACTGATTTGCGACCGATCAGTTCAATATCATCCACCTTTTCCCATTCCCATGATGCATAGCGCTAGGGGGTAAATCTCCCATGTTGCACAGCGCATCTACGGATTGGAACACAACACATTGTTGACTGTTTTTCTGTGTGCTTTGAGTAGCCTCTACCAGGCTTGAGGAGGCGGCTGGAAAGAGTAGAAATCGGCCAAAATAGAGAGATACGCATGCCAAGGGAGTTTGGCCGTTGAGAGAACAGTTCGCCGCCCTGTTCTCTCACCGGCCAAACTCCCTTGGCATGCGTATCTCTCTATTTTGGCCGATTTCTACTCTTTCCAGCCGCCTCCTCAAGCCTGGTAGAGGCTATGCTTTGAGGTGTTCGGGCGTATTCTGTTCAAAATTTCAATTTAAAAGTGACTTACTAAAGGTCGAATCTGACCACAAATAAAAGACACAACTAATATATAAATACTAAGGAAGCAACGTTGTCGCCAATGAGTCACTGCAATCTCAAATCAGACGTCTGGCGGCAAAATCGTCACCGTTAGAACTTAGGCAGGCCTTCTAGAGAGAGTCCTCAGCCGCCCAGACAAGGTGTGGCAAATGGACACTGCCTGGACTGTCTTTTTAGCCACCGAAAGATCTGCTTGGAGATTACGTCACTGGGCAACCAAACATCTACTGAACACGTGATGCATGCCGGGAGTAGAACATGTAGAACAGGTGAAGAAAAGGTGTTGTGTATACTAGTATTAGCCTCCATCAGGCAGCTGAAAAGAGTAAAACTTCTGACCGAATATATAGAGAACATGCCAAGGGAGTTGGTCCGCTATTATAATAAAAGGACTGTGGTAGACTGTGCAGTTTACCGCTCCCCACTGGTATGTTAGCTGTCTATTTGGCCAATTTCTATTCTTTCCAGCCGTTTCTGAATCCTTATAAGATCGTTTAGTGCAGTGACTGCAAAGACAGTTTCAAACTGGCCAGGCAGTACTATTATCCGTTTGTCAGACAGTTACAATTTAGACTGACACAGGCAGGTCTAACCGTAACGTCTGGAGCCGCCAGACATCTGCTTGAAGATTGACTACTTTACATAGCCTCTACCAGGCATCACAGATCGCTGGAAAAATAGTAGAAATTGGCCGAAATAAAGGGATAGTATACCAGAGAAGATCCAGGTCCATAGAAGCTCTATGGCCCAAGCTCTATGGCCCTGGATCTTCTCTGGTATACTATCCCTTTATTTCGGCCAATTTCTACTATTTTTCCACTCCGCGGTGCCTGGTAGAGGCTATACTTTACATACAACTCTTCAAGCTGAGATCCAAACAGATCATACGGTGGCAAGGCAGTATCCATTGGCCAGAGGAGTGTCCATTAGTGGCCGTACAAACTCCTCTGGCTAATAGATTCAGTATTGCCACCAAAAGGGATCTGCTTGGAGATTAAACTTTACAGGCCGTAGGGTCATAACGCACGCATGTAGAACATGTGTCGTCCGTCCGAGCGCCCAGCGGGGATCCCTCCTCCCGGGAGAGCGTGTCGCCAGGGGCGGGACAGGAGGGCGGGGCGGCGCGCGTGCCTGACACACAACCCGCGGTAAACAAACCAACCACTCAGCAGCCAGGTTTAGACAGGCGATGAGCCGGTAAGTGACCCCCTGGGGACGAGATGGAACCCCGGGAAAGAGCTTCCGTGTAAGCTGGAGACATCGTTGGCCAGCGCTAGTGCCACCTGACCATTCCACGGGCTAACAAAATTGCAGAATTTTACCAAAATAGGAACAACTTTTCGCCACGAGAAAAAAAAAACACCAATATTAAAAATGCCAGCCAGGTACTAGTAATTTGTATATTTCAAGCCGTAGTGCACAGGAAAGCTATAATATCCAAGCAGATATTTTGGTGGCTGCAACACAGTATCAAACTTTGGCAAGACAGTTGTAGTCTTCACCAGACTCCTTTGCATACAGTACACTCCTACTATTTAATCAGCCTGCAAAGGAGTCTGGTGGAGACTAGCAAGACAGTATCATTGACAAGACAGTATCCAACATGCCACCCGAAAGAGAAGATACCAGAAAATGGCATTAAAATGTCTGCTTGGAGAGAGAGTTTGCTAAGCTTTTAGAGCAAAGTGCTAAGGAGTACGGAAAAGCTTCAGTTCCAGACTGGTCTAGACAAACACAAAGACTGTGACCACACAAAAGACATCTAAGCCTTTGTATTCCGGTGGCGAGGGCCATAAAGTACGGTCTGTATGTAAACGATTCCTCGGAGTCGTAGTTCCTACGTCAAGGATTGAAAAGTCAATGATGATGAATTTTCAAATTCATCATTGACCTAATCAATATTTTTTTTTAATTTCCTTTTTTGTTTATTATTTTTTTTATCAAAACAGCATTCAAGTCACTCCTTATTGGCGTTTTTAATAGAAGAGATGTCTACAAAATCAATGTTTTCCACCTCAACATCTGCTTGGAGATTTTGTTTGGCTTGCTATTTTGTCAATTGTCCTTGGTACATCTAAAGAAAATGCGACATGTTAGAAAAGCCCGACTAAACGTCTAGAAACTCCAAAACAAGGCTAGCACTATCCTCTGCTTGGAGACCACCTTGCTAGTCTCTACCAGATTAACTACGCTGGATATTTTGCCGGGGGAGTTTGGCTAGCCTCCGTAGCAGGCTTATAGAACTGGGGGTTTGGTGGTCTTCGGCTGTTTTCTGATTAGCCCAGTTCTAAACGGGGGTAATTCAACCAATCCGGCTATGTTGTCTATATGCAATCAGAAAATAGCACATAAAAGCTCCCAAAGACCCTGAAGACCCCCAGTTTTTGGTATGCTATGTAGGCTAGAGTTTGGCCGCTTTGTAAGTTTGACTGGCCGCTTCGGAGGGAAAAAAACTACCTCCCCGCGGCTTGACTCCCCTGGCCAATTTTGCTTCCTTTTTTTGCCGAATTCTACGATCCGTATGCCCGTACAAAGGCCTGGTGGAGGCTAATCCCATGTCCCAGGTGTCAGTGTGTCGGACCCGGCAGACAGGCATGACTGACAGGTCCCGTCCCGGTCCGATGGGCACGCATTCCTTCTCCACACCATCTCATCTTCATGTCAGACCAAAGTCCACAACAGAACCTCCATCATGCACGTGTGGGCTGTGGTCAGGGGTTCATACATTATAAAGGCAGTTATCTCCAAGCAGATCATACGGTGGCAAGGCAGTATGCATGTCAATGCAATGGACACTCCCCTGGCCAATAACCTTGCCACCGTATGCTCTGCTTGGAGATTATAAGCAAGCCTCTACCAGGCTTCAGAGGCGACTGGGAAGAGTAGAAATTGGTCAAATACTGAAATAGATAGCATGGCAGTGGAGTTGGTCCGCTAACTTACCACTACTCTTTCCAGTCGCCTCTGAAGTACCGTAGCCAGCTGGGTTCCAGACCCATAGCACACATAGTGCTATGGGTCTGGAACCCAGGATAAAGTACCGTAGATACTGGTATAAAGCCTAGAATTTACTCTAAATCCGCGAAATAAATTTCTGTGTAGGTTTATGACTGTCGACGGTACAAGGTGTCAGTGTGTGTGTGGGGGGGGGGGCTGGATGTTGAAGTGTTTTGGTTTTCTCATCGGGACTTTTTAAGAAATATAAAATGTGTCGTTTTCTTATACACATATTTTCTTATATATATCACAATCAAGTGAAAATTGACCCAACAAGGAGAAATAGATGTTCTTTCAATAACCTTCGGTGAGTCGAACAGGTTCCACTTTTTTGCTGGGCACTAGAACTTGTCATTGCTTCTGAAACCAGAAATAACAGTAGCCGGTCTGCAGAAATTTGCGACGACGTATTCCTGGTGTTGGTAAGTCGTGACTGATATCCGATATTATTTGCCCTGCCAAAACGTCTGAGTCGAAGTTACAGCTCAACCAATGGAAACACACTTGTTATTTATGCCCCTGGTTACTTGAGTAGTTGAACTATTTTACCAAAGGACGCATATCAAGCTGATTTGTCTAAATTCTTTCATTTATTTCCTATGTAATTTGTGAGGGCCACTTATAAACAACTTTCACCCTAGTGTGATGAGGGAGCAAGCCGACATTCTATAGCGTCATCAAAGAGAATTTATTGTTGCTGGGCCGCTGCGAAACAGCCTACGTAACCTCTAGCCCCTGTCCCCTGGGGACTCGTGCTGAACTCCTTGCGTGGCAGGCTGAGGAGCCAGTGTTCCCCTGTCCGCCTCCCGTGTCACACCGATCCTGTCACGGCTCGTGCAGGGCGATCTCAGACCGCGGTCACGATCAGAGGCTAGTCGGTGGCTAACGACGCTTATCGCCGACGCGTGAAATTCGCCACCCCGGCGTAAAGACTCGTCACGTTGCCAGCCGGTTACAGGTAGTTGTTGGGTCACTTTCGTGTGAAGAACTCTCTCGTGATGGCCAGCGACGTCGCCGCTTACTTACCGCCCCGCCAGAGCCCGCAAGGCGGGACGGCCCCCACCTGGCCGCCGATGCTCGACTTCCCCCAGCTCGGTTACCCCAGCGGGACCGGCTCCTACCCGTCCTTCATGCCGCCGGGCATCAAGCAGGAACCGGCCTGGGCGCACGAGGAGGACCGTGGCTACACCAGCGCCTTCTCGGTACACCTCTCCACCAGCCCCCGAGGAACGTCCCTGGGAGGGTACGGTGCCTTCCCCGCCGGGTCGCCCAGCCACGGTTGTTCGGCGGCAGTGTCGAGCCAGTCCGCCCAGCTGTTCCCCAGCCCCACGTACATCAGCCGTCAGATGGACACACCGTCCTGCTCTCAGGGTTAGTCTACTCAAACTTTTTTTCTTGGAGAAAACTTTAATTTTGTTCGATATACAAACATTGGTGTTGCATTTCTGCCGCACTCGCGGATTTGCTTGTGATGTACAACTGCAGTATTTCCTGTGTAGGATAGTCGGAGTTTCAGTTTTAACGTCTGTCTTCACAAACGTCCAGTACCGTATCAAATAAACGAGACTTTGGCTGTACCTGTCACGCTGCGAACTTGCATGATTTTGACCCGAAAGTGCTGACTTTGCAGAGACTAACGTTAAACATATCCCATAAACCGACCGCCCCCTATGATAGCGTAGAATGTTACATGTACATGTGCTCACATGCTAGCAACAAATTGCATACGTGTTCAGAACTGTAGTCTCCAAAACATGCTTATTACACTTTATGTACAGGAATTGTGAGCTACATGTGTTATGCCGTAGACATGGAGCCCACGCTTTCCAAATTTATCGTTCTTGTCCACACAGACTTCCAAACGCAGAACAAATATTGCGCGTAGAGGACCGAGGGTTACGAAAAGTTAGCTGTCTTTTATCTAATGCGCGTTACGATTGTCATTCGGTGTACATGGTGTTATGAGGCTTTTTACTTCGTGTTACCTTCTCATTTTCATGTCCTTCAAAACACATGTGCTATATGGCTACGGATGTGTATTAGGACGTATGTGTTGTAGTAAAAGCCGTTCTAGGGTGAGTTGTATGTGCCGCTTTCCTATAGCATCTACAATAGCATCGCCTGGAAAGAGCAGAAAGAGGCAAACTGTTGCATGTCATCTATCTACTTGGCCTATTTTTACTCTTTCCAGTCGCCCCTGAAGCCTGGTAGAGGCTACCAGTTTCTCATGACCGTGTCGTTTGAAAAAAAAATGTTCTTGTCATATTCATAGCTGTCTATGAGCTGTGTATGATTGCCGATAGTCTTGTTTGTCGGTGTCGATCCTTTTTTTTTTCATTTTTAGGCCACACCAAGTAAATTTTATGGATGACGTCCGCGCGCGCATTGATTTTGGCCTGTTCCTAGAATAAAAAACAAGAAATTCCGCTTCCTGTAACTATGGCCAAAGCGTCACGATAGTGCCGCAAATCGTTAGATTGACTTGAAACCCGTAACGCGAAATGAAAGAGCACATGCTTTGTTTCTGCAGGCCTGCAAAAATGTAATGAAAGAAACAGGACAGGACAACAACTGCTGTTCCACCTGATGTATTGCTTTCTTGCTTGTTAATCTGTGTCACCTAAATCAATTTCTGTCCTAACCGTACGATTTGTTGTCTCTTAGTATATTTCTAATCTAGGCATCTTGTTTTGTAGGGCCCTTCTTGTGTTTTTTTCGCCCTCTCGCATTAGATATAGGGTCTCTAAAGGACGTCATCCATAAAATTTACTTGGTGTGGCCTTATACACCATTTTTGAGAATGGGTGAATGTCGATTGGCTTGCTTCCGCTTTTGTCTGGGCAACTTTCTCTGTGAAAAACTTTCACTTTCCATTTCCATAGTACCGTCAGCTAGAAGCAAATTCGAATTCTATCAACGTATATGTGACCCTCTCCTGAAAACATGGACAAAAAAAAGTACTATTAACACTAAAATAATCAATATCTTTGACATTCATAATGCAGGCTTTTTCATTAGGTTTTAGAGGGTGATAGCCTCTGCCAGGCTTCTGAGGAGGCCAGAAAGAGGCCAAATAGACGATAACATACTATAGTACCAGTGGAGTTGGTTCGCTAAAGCGTACAGTTTGCCTTTCCCGAAAAACAAAAAACACGCACTCCTTTAGCGGACCAAGTCCCTGGCGTGTTAACTGACAAGTTGGCCAATTTTTTCTCTTTTCTCATCCGCTTCTGAAGACTGTTAGAGGCTATCTGATAGAGACCAGAATGAAGCCTGATAGAGGCTAGAAAGTAACACAAGTAGCAAGACAGACGTCCCATTTGCGAGACTGTCCCTCCCCTTCCCATCCTGAAGCCATCCGAGCGCATCGCGACTGTCCATGCCGGGGTGTAAAGTGATTCTCCTTTTGTTGTCGGTTCCGGTTGTAGCGCGCGCCGCGGCGCTGGGCTGGCGGGGCTCGCGTGTGTGTGGCGGGCGGGACGGGCTCGCGGTGTCCTCCCACGGCCGATTAGCGACTCTACGACCTCCAATTCTAGCGTAGCCGACAGGCCATCCTCCCTACAAACATCGTGATAAAATAGAAAGGAAGAAAACTACAAAAATACAAGAAAATATTTGACCGCGGAATGCTCCTCTTGAGCGTCAGAAAAAGTGAAACGAACTTGAGGTTGAAGTAACGTGCATCTCTTTACGAAAATATGTCGAATTTTACATAGTTTTAGACGCGTTTATAAAAACACTATTGTAATTTCACATTTTTTACGAGTAGTTAATGTAGGAGACAAACTATAAAGATATGATTTTCAACTCGTATTTCGTATGTTTCAGCCCTTGATTTTAAAATTAGGCCACACCGCCTTAATTTTATGGATGACATCCGCGCGCGCATTGATTTTCGCCTGTCGCCCTCAAAAAAAAATCACGTCCACCGAAGCTCTGGCCTGGCTCTAGGCCTGGGTAGTCCATGGTAGTTCGCGACAATACGGAGCCGGGCACCCAGGCTACCGACGCTCCACGACTAAAAGCTCAGTACATAAGAGCGCAGTACCGATTCATGAATGCCGCAAAAAGTCAGCATGTGCCGGCTTGTCGTATACGTCGCTAAGTACTGTCGCAAATTTACAATGCCAGCTTTGTATTCCTGTGGTTTAGTAGCATTTTTATTTTTGGACGGAATTTTTTTTTATCCGCCCGCGCGCACTAGTTTGGGGCTCTTCAGAGGATGTCATCCATAAAATCAAATCGGTGTGGCCTTATAATAATAAAGGCGTCTAGAATGGGAGAAGACCGTGAGAAATCTTACACCTATAACATCCTTATCCTGAGTCTGTAAAACTACAAAACCGAAGTAGTCCTTGTTGTAACGACCGGAACCGGTCCGGACTTTCCGAAAAGGCGTCTCTCTTTTTTTAGATCCCGTGTCCCGGGCCACATTGGCCACCGCCAGTCGCCAGTATAAACGTCTTCTGAAGTTACTCTCGAAGCAGAAGTTTGGGTTTGGTGTTATTTTTAGCGTGCTTTAGGCCTTTTATCGGGGTTTCTCTTTTGCACTGGAATTTTTTTTCACGTTGGGTTGGGTGAAAAAATATAAAATATAACTAAAAAAATAACCCCAAACCCAAACCTCTGCGTGGAGAGTACTCTGAAGTTATATCGTAGAACCTGTCATATAAAGCTCTCTGATTTTATATATATACAAGTAAATACCAAACCAAAAAAAGACAGAAACAAACAAACAAACAAACAAACAAACAAACAAAATAGGGGTGAAAACGTCCGGATGCACCAAGTTTTGTATACATAGTACAGACCATACGTCTGGTCCATACTGTTAGAAACCGCGAACAAATGGCCGAAAAGATCGTGAGTCGTGAGTCGAACTCACGATTTGTTACCCCATTTTCTCAGAAAATAACTGCAAGACAATCCGGTCCAGAGCAAACACAGGTCAGAGATAGTATCCTACCATATGTTTTCAGCGGATCCTTTTTTTTTTCTTTTGAAACGTCCCGTTTTTCTGATAAAACAGAACAGTCTTAAAACCCAACACATTCTCGAGGGCATGCATGGGGGGGTGGTGGTAGTGATTACGAATTACGCAAAATTTTTGCCGCCGATTACGTTAAAAGTCTCAGTACTGATGACGACTTTACGCTTTGCGGCTATTAATGTACTATTACGAATTGCGTTGATTTTGTGGGGAGGCTGCCTGCGGATTACGAAGACTAAAAAGGCCTGATTAATACGCCTTACGAAAAAAGGGCATTCTCTTCCCAGTATCTGCTTGGACCGATGAGTGCCTGAGATGCTGGTGGACCGCAGCCCAAGCGTGACAATGCGAGGACGCGCGCGAGTGGGGGAAGCCAAATGTTTGGGCAAACCCTCGTCCCAGCGGAACACACCGCCGATTGGTTTCCAGGATCCCGTATCCCATCTTGTGGCGAGGAAGGGAAGGTTTTCAGAGTCAGGAGGTTTCTGGTCGTACGTGTGGCAGCGCTAGTCACTTTTCCAAACATAACTCTGAGCATGGTTCTACCTCCATGCTCTGAGACTGTTGAGTTTCACTTTGTATCTATTAACCTCCTAAAAATCTAGCAAGAAGAGAATAGTAGCGTTCTGATAGCCTCCTGCGCGGACTTTTAGGGTAGCTAGCTCAGCTCTCTCCGATGATAGTTTTCCCCCGAACAAGGCCTTCCCACTGAAAAGAAACTGCCGCTCTGTATTTCCGCTGCCCCGCTAGAAACCTGTAGCCTCTACCAGGCTTCAGAAGTGCCTGAAAAGAGTAGAAATTGGCCAGCATAGACGGACAACATACCGGGGGAGTTGGTGAAGGAGTACAGCTAGCCGCTCCAGAACTCTGTTCACCTTTAGTTACCAACTCCCCTGGCATGTGTCTATTTGTCCAATTTCTACTCTTTCCAGCCACTTCCGAAGCCTAGTAGTTGAGGTTGTATATGTTTTATCATATTGAACAGTTTCACTGTGGCAAATCCTCAAGTTCTATATGATGATATAGAAGCCAGAAATTTAAACTTTAACTGCTTATTGCAGCAGAGTAATGTGTCAATCATAAACCAGACCGGCGCCTCCGTAATTTGGCTATTGCCGTCATTTGCTTTAAAATATCACACCCCCAGCTAGTAAAAATGTGTCACAGCGACCTCGTCACTTTGATATTGAAATCTCGTAGAAAGTAGCTGTATCAAGCCTAGGCTCATCTGGCCCTTGTTTGCGACAAGGCATCCTAAAGCACTGTTGATATTATAAAGTATGCCAATCTTATCTTAACAGTACGAGTAACATTTTTTAGGTTAGGATTTGTAACAAGTGGTTTTCAGACAAAATTGTCGAGTTCGAGTATAGTAGTGACTCACTCTTGTAGACGGGAACGTTAACATTACCAAACATATTTGACTTGCATAGAAAATGTGTTTATACTCTTTAAATTTTTGAAATTGAATAAAAATGTTGCAAAAATGGATAACCTTTATTACACCTCCCTGGCCCCAAAAAAACCATAAACACCGAATGCGGTAACATTGACAGCAATCTTTTAGATTTCCACCTATATCTTATTATCTACATGTACATGTAAATACGCACTAGTAGTAGGACTACAGTAGGCTAATCTGCTCTATCGGATTGACAGTATCATTCCACTGGACACTGTTATTAACGAAGTGTTGAATGGCCTGATATTACACTGCAAGTGGCATTGCGGCCTCTGACATACTCGTATTAAAGCTGGTATTTTAATACGAACCACACGGTATGGAAGTTAATAGGATCTCACAGTCGATCACTATCTACACTGTATGTCATTAACGGCCAAAAATAAAACGGCGGCGGATAAAAAAAGTGGCACAGTGGATGTTCAGCGCGGCGGACACATGACTCCTGTCCACCGTGCCTTCTCAGTGGTCTCTCTCGGCGTGACATCGCTCTCAGCCCGCGGGAAGCCTGGCAGTTACCCGCGCAGGTCCCGACCCGAGCGCACGAGCCCTGCTCCCGTCGATGTTATTAATAAGTACCACATGATGCCGGGCTATTAATCAGACAACAGGAGCTTTCATCGCCGGAGCAGGACGCCGCGGCGCACGGGTACAACAAGCCGGCGGCGTGTCAGGATTTACGGGCGCGGCTCGCGCGGCGGCGGGGGGCCGGGTCGTGACGGGAGGGTCGGGCTGGCCCCGCTGTTGTACGAGAGGTTAATTGGCCATTTCGATAGAAGCACGCCGCCTGCAGCCCCCTTATGAGCGCGTTATTAGACGTTATGGGACGGGGAATGGGGCATTTTCACCCCCGCCTCGGTCATAGCCTCGTCGGCAGGCTCCAGGGAGGACAGTGAACTTTGCCGTCTTTTGCAGCTGACGTCATTACCCCTGGATCTAAACGCATCGGTTATTCGGTATACAATTACAAAATTGCATGTTTGCAAAAATTTTACATGCAAAATTACTTGTATATTATAATAGAGTCCGTAGTGAACACTAAAGCTCTAAAACGCCATTGAACCCCTAGCCTGTTTGAACTCTTCAAAATTGCAGGTACCGGTTGCTTGATTTTTCTCCTGCAATATTGAACTTGAAGAAACTGTCCCTGCAAAATACAGCCTGCAGGTGGGCAATTCTAACACTGCCTGTACTTGGCTATAAACGTACAATAAAGGTATTTCATTCTACTCTACTATTGACTAAAAAGTATCTATACAGCATTGAGTAGCCTGCTCTCTAGGCTAGGTACTTGTGTCCTCCCCGCCAGCTAACTTTGGACGAGGCTGATAGGTTCGGACAAGTGCTCCCTTAGCGGGGGAGAAACTCGGAGGAACGAGCCAGAAAATACTAAATGGTGGAGGAGACATTTTGTTTACGTACAGGGCCGGGGGAGACTGCTGAAATATGGCGAGGGATGAATTAGTCACTTTTTATGCGACGGTAATTGATTGTCCGATCAGACAGGTAATTAAGATGGTAACAGATAACAGATCCAGCGACCTTCGAAATAACGCTAAGGTATCTTTAGCGCCTCCCATAAAATAACTTATCTGGAAAGATTTTTCTGGTATGTTTTCAAAGGCTTTATAAAGTTTACGAAGTTCAAACGTATGGTTTGGTCCACCCCCAAGTTTCTTTTTCAAGTTCAAATCATGTCAACTGGCACACAAACCGTTCATTGTCAGATCGTGCCATTTTCCATTTTGTGTGTAAGTGCGAGTGCCAAAAGAATGAGAGTTCAACAAACTACGAGTAAAGAACTCTACAAGCAGAGTTTCGGTTTTGGCTTATTTTCGGCGTGTTTTGGGCTTTTTATCGTGCTTTCTTTTTTGCACTGGCATCTTTTTTACGCCTACCCAGTGCAAAAAAAGAAAGTCGGATAAACAGGTCTGAAACACGCCGACAATAAGCCAAAACCCAAACCTCTGCTTGGAGAGAATGAGTAAAGCTTTTTCCACGAAGGAAACATGTATCGAGTCTGTATGTTTAGTTATAGATGTTACGAAAGTCGCTGTACTTTTGTTATGTCAATAACGTTCTTATATAAAACAGTAGCAGTAGCAAACAGGAGACTGTGTTGTAATGTTTGGCACAAGAAAGGATTTTAAGAATTTTGCAAAAGTACTTTCTAAAAGATTTTTCCAATACTAGTTGCCATTTAAGAACTCATAACCCCCTCTTTCTCCCTGTGGTCAGTGCCTGTCGCCCCTCAGACGCCCCCGTGTTTCTGATCAGTTGAACTTTCCGTAACCTCCCAAGCAATGTCAGGACCGGCAACTCCGGGCATATTTCTTCGGCGCGGGTGGCGTGTGTGGCCGCCGGGTCCCGAGTGATGTCCGGCCCCCTGAGGCCCTCCCCGTCGTGAATCTAACTAAATACGGGACCCAAGTGGGCTTGTGTAAGTCCGAGTCAAGAACTTGAACTCTTGAACTTCTTGTAGGTTCGAACTGGGGTGGGGGTGGGGGGCGACTCGCAGTGGGAGGTAGAAGTAAGAGGGTAGGTGATTCGTGATTAATCTCCAATCTGTGCTTCATCTCTTGGTTGATGGCCAATGATAATCCTTGTAACAACATCTCGGTCACGGTAACGCACCGTGGAACAACACGACTGAGGGACGGTAAGGCACTGTCGCCTCAGGAATGTGGGACGACAGAGTGTAACTCAGCCAACAGTAAAGTACATACGTCAGGAGTGGAATCATTCTTGGCTCCACACACAGACAAAACATATCGGTGAACTATGGAACTCCAATCAACGTTGTGGTGCAAGGTTCAAGCTTTTTCTGACGTACGGCCAGCTTTTTCTGACAGTCCATTGCCTCAAGCATGGAAAGTTGGGAACTATCGTCCTGTTGTACTGTTGGCAGCCATTTTATGTTTTGTTTCACAACAGTATGTTCCAACGCGGGTAGCACTAGTTTTCTCCACAGCGTTTCGCGAGATCCCATCCTATGCAATTTAAATAAAAAATAAAAAAATCTGGATGAGGAAATCTGTCAGATATCATTTTTTACTGCTACTTCCTTAATAGCACATTTTTGTCATCATTACACACTTATAGTGTCTGAAATAGCCCAAAATCAACCTTTATTTTCTGGAACTACCAACATGCTGGTGTGTTACGCCGAATGGGGGTTATGCCGGCTATACAGATACAGAATAAATAGTTTCAAGCAGCCTATGATACGAAACAAGCAACCACTTTCCGTTAGCGACATCGCATTTTTGCCTATTATAATACCTACAGATGGACATATATCATCATGCTTTGGATATAGGATTGATTCAACTTACTACATTTTGGATATGACCAGAAAATTGACCTAAAATCCAGTTTCACTGCTCTGAATTCGCTTTGGTAGTCCCAAGCAGAGGTTTTGGTTTTGGGTTATTTATGGCTTGTTTATAGGCTTTTTATAGGGTTTCTTTTTTGCACTGAAATTTTGGAAAATTTGGGTGAAAAAAATCCAGTGCAAAAAAGAAACCCCGATAAAAAAGCCTAAAAACAAGCCAAAAATAACCCAAACCTCTGCTTGGAGAGTAAGTCCTGATACACTAGCTATCATTGCCAGAGTGATAAAGTGGCTCCTGAAATGGAATCCTCAGCCGCCTTTAGCGAAAGTGTGACAAGGTCAGGTCAGTGCCAAGGTCAAGAATCACTCTTGTCCCTTTGCTTGACATTTCCGGGAAGTGAACAGTCACACTCCGATCCTCGGGGGCGACTTGGGTTTCTCTGTCAGAAGCGAGGGGAGACTGTGTGGAGACAACTGTCTCATAAAAGTAGGGATGAGGAAAGGAAAAAGACACAATAGCGCCGTTAATTTTAAACTATTCGAAAACCGGAAGGCTAGATGGAGAAAAAGAGTAGTGTAAGGAGGGGGGTGCAACTGTGCAAGAAAAAAAAGGAGAGAAGAAAGATTAGCCTCCTGTGCAGACCCTCTATAGGTTTGGGTTTCCCTGTCAGGACTGAGGGGAGACTGTGTGGAGACAACCGTCTCATAAAAGTAGGGATGGGGAAAGGAATAAGACACAATAGCGCCGTTAATTTTAAACTATTGGAAGACCGGAAGGCTGGATGGAGAAAAAGAGTAGTGTAGAGAGAGAGGGTACAAGAAAAAGAAGAAGGAAAGAAGAAAGATTGCCTCCTGTGGATAGGCTTGGGTTTCTCTGTCAGGACTGAGGGGAGACTGTGTGGAGACAACTGTCTCATAAAAGTAGGGATGGGGAAAGGAAAAATACACAATAGCGCCGTTAATTTAAACTATTAGAAGACCGGAAGGCTGGATGGAGAAAAAGAGTAGTGTAGAGAGTGGGGGTGCAAGAAAAAAAAGGATGAAAGGAGAAAGATTAGCATCTTGTGCATTTGGATTTTCCTGTCAGGACTGAGGGGAGACTGTGTGGAGACAACTGTCTTATAAAAGTAGGATTGAAGGAAAGAAAAAGACACAATAGCGCCGTTAACTATTGGAAGATCAAGACCGGAAGGCTGGGGGGAGGGGTGTAAGAAAAAAGGGAGAAGAAAATGGTAGCCTCCCGTGCAGCATGCGACCGGCGTTTGTTTTTGATCGAGAAAATGAAGTGGTTACTACATGTAGCTAGCATGCCTTCATGCTGTGTAGAACTGTTGTGGTAGATTTGTATAAGCAGATATTTTTCGGGAGCAAGACATTACATGTATGTTGGCCAGGGCTTACACCCGAAGACTAAGCTTCAAAAGTCTGTACTTCTTTAGATAACTACCCTAGCATACTATCTGTCTAGTTGGTCACACCTACTCTTCCAGCCGCTTTTGAAGCCTGTTAGAGGCTACCCGAAAAGATCTGCTTGGAGATCGTACTAGTAGACTGACCAACGCGCAGACGGTCATTTGAATTTCACGGTTGGTGACCTGTGCTGACCGGAGAGGGGGGAGGACTGGTCTAACGGTTACTTTTCGTATACTTCAAAGCCTCTTCGGATAAGTAGAAAGAAAAAGGTTGAAAGAACTGCCTGCCGGGCGTGCAGTATGTTCAATCATTGCGTGTACCTTGTTTTTACTGAATGTAGGCTGCCCCCCCTCCCACAGCCATTGTTGAAATGTGTATAACTCTCTCGTCTCAAAGTGTCTAACCAAAAACCTTACCAGAACTTGGCGACTAAATAAAATTATCCAATTTTGGGATATAGTTCGTATTCGTTTGAATTTCAACGGTTTTGTTCTTTATTTAATTTTTTTTTATATTTCATGACCCTTTATGACCTTTCGCTCCGATTTTTGAGTCTCGTGCCCTGCACACTTGTCCACTCTCGTGCCCAGACTGCTGACCGCACCTGTACCGGAGTTACAAGTGACGAAAGCTGGCTTTCTCAAGGCGTCTAAACGATCCGTCCTGCGGTTATCATCAGTGCACTTTGTCTCCGCCAGTCACCGTCAAGTTAAGATTAAGCGTGAAGTTTTTCTACAGGTGCATTGGTTATGTCTGGAACATAATACCTCCGACGACATTGCCCCGAAGCCTAGAATTAAACCTCATTCGGGTTTACTACCAAGTTGACGATAGTTCATAGCTCTTTTTATGTTGTGAACAAAGTTGATTGACAAGACTTCATTGACTAAGATTTTAAAAACATAGTTTTTTTAAAAAGTCTGCTAAGTGCATATAGGAATCCCTTTCTTCGTGACTCAAAGGCTATGATCATTTTTAAGGCAGACAAATAAAATATGGTCGTATTTTATGAACGCTACATGTATTTTGTAATCATAATGTTACAAAGGCAATTACCAGAAGCTGCGTATGTTCGTCCAAAGTAGCCCGTACAACATGAGTGCACAGACAGCTACAGTTCATTCCGGCAAATCTTGAGGAACAAGAAAGTTCAAAGATTCTGCGGGCATTTTCTTTTTCTTATCCTTGAAGGACAAGACCGTCCCGTCAGCTGATTTCAGAGAAAACGATCGCTATCGTTAAGAAAACATTAGTTGGAAACCCGGGAGATGTTTTGGAACACCTGCGTCGGTCCGTCCGACAGTCCGCGTCAATATTTAAGGTGACCCCATTAACTCCGCCAAACCAGGACCAGACGGGAGTAGAACTACCCCGGCCCGGGTACCACCCGACACCGGCGTCTGGGGGAGGTGTCCTCGGTACGCCCTGACGTCCCTTCCCGTCTGCCTGACACCGTTATCACTACCACAATAACACTGTCCGCTCGAGCCATCTTTGGAATTACACTTTTATCGGGCGGTTCGTGTCTTATCTCTCCGATCGGCGATGTTGCTCAAATAAACACATCTCCAGTTTCCCGGCGTTGACAGGAGGAGTTAGAGCGCGTCAGATCGGTTTTCCTGCCCGCCAGCCGTTTGTTACACACTGTCAGACGGGCGGACAGTCACTGGGGACGTTCCCTAACCCTCTGGTTTTCACCAGGTTTGCTGAGACCCTAAAGCCTAAATTAACATTCAATTTGTCACGGGTTGGTTAGAATGTCAACAGAGCGGTCCGATACTCGCACGCCGTGCCTATACTGTGGAAGCGGACGCATTCCTTGGGCGTGTAAAGATAGCTTATCTATCTCTTTTGCGAGCTACTAAACCGTGAGATAGGGAGGATGTCTCACTTAATGGAAAGAAACCCCCTCCTCCGTATCATGCCGAGTTACACTTGTCAGAGCGTCTGTCTGTTCTTGCCAGTGTCTCCTGGCCAAAACTTTCTTTGTGTGTGTTCAGTTGTAGAGAAGTTGTGATATGTTCAGTTGTAGAGAAGTTGTGATGTGTTCAGTTGTAGAGAAGTTGTGATGTGTTCAGTTGTAGAGAAGTTGTGATGTGTTCAGTTGTAGAGAAGTTGTGATGTGTTCAGTTGTAGAGAAGTTGTGATGTGTTTAGTTGTAGAGAAGTTGTGATGTGTTCAGTTGTAGAGAAGTTGTGATGTGTTCAGTTGTAGAGAAGTTGTGATGTGTTTAGTTGTAGAGAAGGTGTAGTAATGGGTAACCTTGGTCTTAGTGCACGCCGTATAATTCAAGTTTCAAGTTAACCTGGCAAATTGAGGTTGTTAGTCCGTGTTTCATTTAGTCCAACATTCGACATTTTCTCGATAAAGAAAATGGTATTAGAGATTTGGTCCAATAGTCTTCAGATATATAAGGGTTGTAGTGGTTTTACTGCGTTTCGCGTTTGAGAAAACATTGTGCATTTTATTGATGTGCGAAATGTGATGTTCTCTTTTTTTGTCAGAAACACATCCTAATCAGTTGATGTTCATAATTAGTTTAACATTTTATTTATGTTCACAAATAGTTAATCAGCGAAAAGGGTACGAATAGAGAGGTTTTTTTTTCTTTTTGAACATGCCGCATCGAAAACGACAAACAAAAGTTCGAAATAGCGAACCAAAAACTGTCTCCCTTTGAACAACGTGTTTCTACAATGGTTTTGACCTTAGTCACCCAAGCAAAATGTTGTATGGCGGACCAACCCCCCTTTGGCATGTTATCTCTCTATTTGGCCAATGTCTACTCTTTCTAGCCGGCTCCCGAAGCCTTGTAGAGGCTATGTGGCCTAGCCAACACAGAAATCACTCCAGACCAGTTAAAATTCACGCGTGGTTGAGTCATGTACACAAACAGGAACGCGGGAAACAAGACGGATGACATTGAACCCTGAGGGACCGAACCTTCCCGCCGCGGCGCAGTTTTCTCGGGTTTACGTCCTTGAATTACTGCACCCATGTTTGACTTCAATTTCAGCAAAAGTCAACACCGTCCTTGGCGCGCTGGTCAGTCAAACTTGTGCTGACCCCAAACCATCAGGAGAGAGGGATCAGGGTGGTCAGGATCAGTATAAATCTTTTCACCGCCAGGCAAGGCCTTTGACCTTTGATTTAGATAGTGAAGACGACACGTCTAGCTCAATCTCTGTAACATCTCGTATAGTCTCTTCTTCGGACTAGCGATAGCCTCTACCGGGCTTCAGAAGCGGCTGGAAGTGTAGAAATTGGTCTAGTTGACAGATAAAATGCAAAGAGAGTTGGTCCGCTGAAGTAGTACAGTTTCCCCTGGTATATTATTTGTCTGTTGGGTCAGTTTCTAGAAACTTTCTACTCTTTTCCCTCGTTTTTGGATCCTGGTACGGTAGAAGCTACACTAGACAGACTGGTAGGACGATATTATACCTGAACTCGATCGTAGCAAGAGCCGCCCCATGTGTCAAAATGATCCCACACCTTGTACCAAACTCACTTCTCTGCGCTGAGAATTAATTCGATTCACGTTCTTATATACTGTGCGAATGACTGTACATAGCACTACGTAGGTAACAAAAAGGTAACAATGTAAAGCATATGATGTACCTTTAGTTATATAGATTTGTGTTGTGACATACTCTATAGAAAGGCCGGTAATGATGCCACGTTCTTGTTTAATTGTGTATCGTAAAATGTAACCCTTGATATTCTTTGCTTCGACTGAGCGACTATCATCTATGTTATAAAAATGATTCATAGATGGTCTACATCTCCAATTCTTCGTATCTTGGGAGACCAAACTAGCCTCTAACAGGCTTCAGAAGCGGTTGGAAAGAGTCAGAAATTGACTAAATAGACAGATAAAATGCCATGGGAGTTGGAGCACACTAGAGTTTGCCGCTTCCGAGAGCTTCCTTTAGTGGACCAACTCCTGTTAAGCAAATTTCTACTCTTTCCTGTCGCTTCCGAAACCTGATAGAGGCTAAAAAGGCCATGCCAAACCCTCGAAACACATATTATTATTGGCTATTAGCTTTCAGGTCCAGAAGCTACACTATGCTCTTTGTTCGCAGCAAAACTCGAAAATTTAGCGCTCCGCCAAAACATGGCCGTATCGCACGATCAAACAGTAGAAACAAATGTCAGCGTGTCCGACTCAAATTTGTTCCTTACACGATTTTTTTTTCTGGGAGCTGCTCCCAGCGTGTCGATCTGAGGCGAAGATAAGAACGACAGCGGAGGAAACAACAGCTGCTAGTACCGCGCTCACATGTCACGCGATCTCACCAACAAAATGGCCGCTCATTTCAACACCCAGAATTCACAAGGTCAAGTCCGATCCGTTTAATTCCCTGTCAGCCGGAGATCAAACGATACTTGGGTGAATTATTTTGGCGGGAAATTCTGACAGAGAGTGACCTTTGTACACGGTTGGTGGATTCGTGACTCGGTCTCATTCATGCAGTTACAGAAACGGAAAACTATTTTTGGTGGAATTCCCACAGTACTGCACACATGCCTTGTTGACGTGAGGACTGTTTTATTGTCTCAAGGGAAAATTGTGTTTGACATATTTTGACAACAATCACGTTGACTGACGTTCTTTCCAAGGGCCGCGTTCTTAATGCAAAAATCAAAACGGTTTGATTCGTTTTTGTCACAATACGATTTTCAAAGTCAATTTTCTTATCATTCTTGCTTTTATTATAGTTAAGTTGAATCAAACCTATCCTACGGATGTATGTGAGGCAAAAATACGATGTCACTAAAGGAATACAGTTAAGAATACCCAAAAATGAGTAGACGCCTCATGTAGCTTGTTTTCGGGCTATTTCAAACACTTCAAGTGTGAAATGATGACGAAGACGTGCTATTAGTATTAAAGAAATGGCAGTAAATGTCAACATCACACAGATGTCCGTATCCATTTTATTTGTTGCCATGAAATTGCATTGGTTGGCTTTGAATGTTCCCACCAGTACAAAAAGTCCCCTCCCTCTGTAAGCAGTTTTGAGCTATGCGACCTCCGATCCCGCTGGCCTAATCACGTCACAAGTCTCGTACAACCACGGGTCACGTGACCACTGAAGACAACCACCTGTTGGACGAGAGTTGAAGTGTTCGTGTCAGTTCGGGGTACTCTCCAAGCAGAGGTTTGGGGTTATTTTTTGGCGTGTTTTCAGGGTTGGGATGGGTGAAAAAAATTCCAGTGCAAAAAAGAAACCCTGATAGATAAAAGCCTAGAAATACGCCAGAAATAACCCAAAACCCAAACCTCTGTTTGGAGAGTAAGTTCTGGAAAATGACGGCCTTTTTTTAAAAAAAAGTACATGTATACTTCTTCGTCCTAGTGTGACAAGTTAACCCAATGCTTCTGAGTCAAGCCATTTCTGATTCTACTTGCAATGAGGTTTTGTTGGCTACTCGCTTTGGCAGTGTTTTTATTGACATTTTGAAGTCCCAGAACAGAACAGGGAACGTTACGACAAATGTGATGATTAAATAGTAAAATTTTGCTAATAATAAATAAGTTAATGTCAACACTGTTAGTCATGTAGCATAATTAACAACAAGGATTAAAACATGAACTACAAAAATTGCGCAACTAATTGAAATGATGTATCAGTACCACAAGATTACGATCATAAACTATTAAATCCATTTACATGTAGGTCATCAAACATATTGCCAACATGTCTTTGGCATACATCCATACATTTGTTTATTTATTCGGGTTTTCACAGTGAAAGGGAAGGCAAAACAGTTGCATATACTCCTTTACAGGCCTAGGTTGCCCTCCCACGTCCCACACACAAAAACACAACAACAGAACTTTGTATGTTGTACTTCTTGCTCTGTTTTTTTTTTTTTTTTCGTTTATCCAAGGTTTACTGTCCACCAACTCTTTCCGGTATTGTGGAAGGAAGCAGTGTCCAGCTGACATAAGACCAGAACCTCACACTTTCTCTCAGACTTCACTGTCAAACACACACCTGTATAAATCCTTCCTTCATTTAATACCCAGGACCGTCCAGTCAACGTTATTTTCACTTGTTGAGTGACGTATGACCGTCCCGTCCCTGGTTCGAATTTGTGTTATCTGTACGTGGGTTGGTGAATGTAACACGGTGAAGGGGGGGCCATAAATCGTGGGGGTCCTGTCTGGACGGTGACACCGGTCTTGTTGGACGGCCACAGATGGGGAGGTCATCAGCGTACAGGGGTCAAGGCGGCCATTTTGATAAAGTTTGTAAGACTGGATCGAATGATATTCCAGAGTTTAAGAAAATACGACGAACAATAAAATATTATGTTAGGTTAGGATGATACAAAAAGTCGATTTTCTGTTCATTTCTTTACAAAGTAAGTTGAATCAACCCTACTCCACATGGCAAATAAGTCCCAAACAGAAAGTGAAGGTACCAAAATATGACGCCTTACGAGTGTGTTTAAAAGCTGGAAACACAGCTGTCAGCCATGTTTGTTTACATTCTGAATGTTTGTGGTGGTACCACAAACTGAGTGCGCCTCGGTTGGGCTGTTTTAGCACCAATCATAAATGTCAGAAATATGAAATAATTGCACAAGTATGTTAAATGTAGAAGTTTTTTTCAATTCAGATATTTCATTTTTTTGTCCAAAAATGTTACATAATTAATGCCCCTTTAACAAAAACAGGTTATGTATGTTGTAGAATGTACTAAACGCATTTTGCAACAGGAGTTTCCATGTGTGGATGTTCGCCTTGTCGGGCACGGCAAAAGTAAAGGCAGACGGGGTGGGGGTGTATCAAAATGTTGGCGTAGCTATTCGGGTCAATGGTTTTCCCAGATGTCATGTTAGAAGTGCAGTTCTTCCAACTTCGGCGCATATATACCATTTGGTAAGACGTAGTCCGGAGTTTTCAGCTTTTAAACAGACTCGTAAGGCGTCATATTTCTGCATTTCCACTTTCGGAATGACACTTATTTGCACTGGAGTAGGGATGATTTAATGACCAGAAATTTTACTTTTTGTATCATCCTAACGTTACATTATGCAGCTTTAACACTCTTATGTTTTATTGTTTACCGTATTTTCTAAGACTCTAACAAAGTGTTGCTAAATACTGGTTGTATTGATATAGTTTTGAGATACTATAAAAACAAATATCCAGCTTGAATTGTTAATCCGTTGTCCTAAGGTTTCGATATCATTGACAAGTTATGACATAACCGATTCATGTTATCACACTCGAAGGCCACTTGACTCCAGAGTATGTTCACTTCGCCTTGCTGACTTGGTTTAATATAAGGCTTGTCAAAACGCAGGAAACGAGGACTTAATTCGGTGTATCCCCCACAATTCCTCCGTTATCGGGTGGTTAATAAGCCGGGCCGCCGGTGTAACCTCGGTGTAACCTCGGTCTCCTGACTTCCGCCGCCGCGCAGTTAAAAGGCCACAGCAAGTAATTTTTATGGATGACATCAGCGCGCGCGCATTGATTTTCGCCTGATTTTGAAAAAAAAAAAACAAGACATTTTCTTGCCCCCTGACAGTGCCGGTGGCTGTATATATGATGTTCCCATTGAATCAAAACCATTTGTACAATAATTGAAAACTTTCATTTTTCAAAGCCGTTTCAGTGAGACATGGATGCTGTAATAGTTGGCAATAAACGTAGCATAATATAGGTATATTTCTTGTTCAACAAGCTTTATGATGTCAAAATTTGAAGATGTAGGGATCTTTTTTTTTTGGCCCGCCTTCTTTTTTTCGCCCGCTCGCATTAGATTTGGAGTCTGCAGGGGATGTCATCCATAAAATTGACTTGCTGTGGCCTAAAGGTTCGCTGTTGTAAGATTCCTTCTTGCGATACGGCGATAAAAAGGAACTCACGATAACTTTTCTGCCATGACCCCTGTGCACACAGGGAAGTGTTTGGGTAACGGTCTGCTGAGAAAGAACTTTCTCATGGCATAACTTAGAACAAGGCTCCCTGCTTGAAGTGAATCTCGCGATCTTGTAAGAAATCCAAATATCCGGTGGATAACAAAACAAAATGCTGTCTCAAAAAAGGCAACCATAAAAAAAAATTGAACTGATAGTATTAGAGATGTTTAGGTGGCGCGAAGAACAGCATCAAATTGGCCAGGCAGTATCCATTGCCCAGAGTGTATCCATTGTTGGGTGGCTAACGCATACAGTCTGGCCAATGGATACTGCTTGGCCAATATAATTTGTTACTGTCTTTTACGCCACCTAAACATCTGCTCGAAGATTATTAGAGATAGTTTGTCATTGGTTGTCAAAAGTCAGTGTCATCATATTTGTCCCAAATCGCAATTGTTACCTCTTGTCAAAGTCCATTAAAATTAAGGAAAGTTTTGAGTTTAACATTATGATTACTGTTGTCAAAACGTGTTATATCCTTAATTAATCGGGATTACATGTAGCCTCTACCCACGTCGCGAATCGGATCTTCTATTGCCCTGGATCTTCTCTGGCATACTATCCCTTTATTTTGGCCAATTTCTACTATCTTTCCAGCGATCCACGGTGCCTGGTAGAGGCTACATGTACTTCTTGTTCCTTTTGCAATTGTGTCTAACTTTTTTCGTTTTTATCCGTATTTTTTTTTTGCAGGATTTCCGAACTACGACACGACCAGCCTGACCGACGACATCAACTCAAGGAGCTACTCCATGTTCGCCCGTTCCGCGCATGCGTACCGACAGGGCGGTGAGCCGGGCCCTCTGACGTCACCACACCACCTGCAGACCAACATGGCGGACTGCGAGTACGCCCGCAGCACCTACAGCGCATGCGTCAATGTCATGTACTCCGCTTCAATGGCAGCCAGTCTGGATTACTGCGCAGCCGCAAGGTCACCTAAGAAAGAAAACTGCAGGTAAAGAATATATTTCTGTTTTTCTTTCTTTCTTTCTTTCTTTCTTTCTTTCTTTCTTTCTTTCTTTCTTTCTTTCTTTCTTTCTTTCTTTCTTTCTTTCTTTTTTACTTCCTTTCTTTCTATCATCTAGTTTGTAACGGGCCTGCGAGTGAAAGGGGCCCCGTTACAAATCGGATGGCACCTAGTCTTAGAAAAATATGATTAACTTAAGGTTAAGCTTGCAAGAAAGAACTGGCAGAATTTGAGGTCTTTTGCCGTCGTAACATCATACAATATTCAGCATAAAAACGCGTTCGTTTTTTGCAATTAAAATAAACTGTCGATAATTCAACTTTGATCGAATACATATACCAGCATAATTCAAGGACTTAGAGAAAAGAAAGAGCATCTATTCATTTCTCTCCATTCAGATCAACCAAGGGAACAAGGGAGATAAAAAATATTGTGTGATATGAAATACTTCTTATGATATACGTTTGAATTGTATGTTTGCGAAATGTAAAATAAGATTCTCTGATTGGTCCAGCTACCCGGGGTTGCACAGTCCCAGCCTGCCCCGCGGCCTGGAGCAGATCCAGCGCACATGCGCAGTGAGGCTGATGACGGAGGAGAAGCGGCCGTTCGTCTGTCCTTACCCAGCATGCAACAAGCGCTACTTCAAACTGTCTCATCTACAGATGCACAACAGGAAACACACAGGTAGATCTCCATGTTATTAACTATCAATCAATAAATCATTTAATCAAACTTTATTGCATACCAATTATATCTGCATGGTACAGTGTATGGGGAAATGCAACGATGGTAACTACATGTATATTTGACAACAATTGTAGAGGAATATGCTAAACAACGATATGAATTCATTTTCTTGTTCATGTTATTTATGGTGTACTACTAGCTGTTCTTTTATTTATATTCTCCCATCCTTTTACGATCTAGAAGATCGCCAAAAGACTACGTTTCTGCGAAGATCCCAAAACTCACTCATTATGTAGAACGTGGGACTTTTCATTATCCACTAACTTAAGAAGTCAAACCTCATGATAGCAAACGTAGTAGTACTACATAATACGTATTTACGAAAGTTGATCAGACAGTAGTATGCTTTTTCTTCTTTTACTCTATACATGCAATCACTACGGTATCTTTATTGTTGGAAAGACACGTTGCATATACGGGTTGTACTTTTTGATTTTTAATCAGATGAACCGGATTGACATGACGTATGCATATGGAAAACATTAAGATATTATTAGAGATATTAGAAAGAAGTGTAAAATTTAAATGTTCTTACGGCATGTTGTGTTACTGTTATCCCGTGCAGGTGAGAAGCCGTTCCTGTGTGAGTACACGGGCTGTGGCAGGCGTTTCTCCCGGTCTGACCAGCTCAAGAGACACATACGGAAACACACAGGTGCGTCTCCTACATGTCCTACTTGCAGAAAACAGCCGCTAACTACTCTATTTACGAACAGAATCAATTCATAACCCATTTCTCATGCCTGCTTTTGACATTTGTGTACATTATGACACTAAAAAGCAGTTTGGACATTTCAAAGACAGCCCTCACGCATTGCACTTGGTTGCAAGTGAACTATCAAATGTCATGCTACAGTACTCTCTAAGAAGAGGTTCAGGATTAAGCTTATTTTATTAGTCGTGTTTTTAGATGTTTTTATCGTGCTTTCTTTGTTCTGGTATCTATTTTTATGAAAACCAAAAATGCTTTGGGTGGTAAATTAATACTGCCTTGCCAATTTGATACTGTCTTGAAGCCACCAAACCACCGATTTATAGGAAAAGGTAAAATAAAAACTGTGAGGATCTGACCAAATATGTCTTCACATCCCCAGGAGTGAAGCCGTTCTCGTGTGAGACCTGTAGTAGGAAGTTCTCCCGCTCAGACCACCTCAAGACGCACACAAGAACACACACAGGTGAGCAGCAGTAGTAGTACCTAAATTCATATTCCACTAATGTTAGCACAACTAAGCTTGTTTCTGACCTAGGGTGGGACACTTGACAGAACAGAAGGACAGCCAGTAGATTAACTATCTTACACAAAGCCAGACAAAATAAAATTGCCCTACCGGTTGCAACTCAGCTTTCGTCCGCACCGCGCAAATCACGGCACGCAAACCCGAGTTCCTACAAGACACCAGCATTCCACAAGGATTGCTATAGGTATTTGTACTTCCCAAGGACTGTAAGAGACTGGAGCTTCCGCAGGCCCTACCAGAAATACCAGAGGCCAAGTTTAAGGAAGCTGTTTTTCTACACTTGAGCGCTGACTATTTAGAGCGCTGCGACCCCCCCCCCCGTGTACTCTATATGGCATCCAGTAGATTTCTAGCGGGGACCAATCAGAGGGCTGCTGACAGGTCACCGACCACCCCCCCCCTACGTGTTTGACCCCAACCGAGGGGTGTTACGCAGTACAGTATCAAGATCAAGATCATTAGCATTCGGCGGACGTATATATGTTATTGTCACAGTTGATTCATAGCTTGCAAAAAGCATTTTAAACATATATTCAAGTTAGAAGGTTCAACCTGATAGCTTCATCGCCATTGGTCCATTTGCCATCAGTGACGTCATACCGTCTCGACGTAGGAATTCAATGACGTCACTGACATCCTAGGTTTTGGGAAGATAAAAAAATTGTATTATAACGTTATACTCCGATGATGATATATCTATGGCCCTTTTGTATATAAACACAAGGTCTAAATTGCGTAGGTACCATCGTAGGTCTGTATGTAAACGGTCTGAGAAAAATGGACATGTTCACTGAACTATAAATTCACGGTGGCGACAGGTGCAGGAAAAAGAAAGTCCAGGAATTATTTGTTAACTGTTATTATAAGTTCACGGTACAGAAGTGACAGTGAAAACAGTGAACATAACAGTACAGTGAAAAAAAAATCAGGAATTGCAGTAGCTTGTAAGAGCATAAATGTGAAAATAAGCGGGTCTTTCTTTCAGTAGTTTTTTTAAACCTGATGACGATATGTGACTGTGTTGTTCGTGTTTTCAGGGGAGAAGCCGTTCTGTTGCCGGTGGCCCAACTGTCTGAAGCGGTTCGCCCGGTCAGACGAGCTGGTCAGGCACCACAACATGCACCAGAGGAACCTCACCAAACTGCACACGCAGTTCTAACGTGTGTACACGTCACGGTGTGCGCAACGAACAATGACGTCACGCAACGTGCAGAGCACGAATCTCCATGTTTGATCCCATGGAATCACCCGATGGCAGATGGGATGTCTATCTAGGAGTAGTAAAACAAGTTGAATTTAACTTATGACACAAACAGAAGTTCACGGTTAAGTTCTTAGGGTTTTAGATTTCTGTTTTGTTTCCATATGTCCTAATCATCGACAGCACATAATATTTTTGGTTCTGGTGCCCTGAGCATTTGACTGTGTCTGTATATCATAGGCCTAGGAAAATTGAGATTGTGTTTCCTATTACGGTCTTGACAAAAATTAGGGTCGGTAGGTTAGAATTCACTTTTAAAAATTTTGTTTTTCACATTTCAGTTATTGAACAGTGCCCGATAAAAATGTTTTCAGGACAATTTTTGCAATCTATGGGAGTTTTTAGGTGGTTCTGAACAAAAGGGGACTGTGACATGAAATGTAAATACCTGTTTTTTTTGTAAGTCCAGTACCAGTTTCAATTTCAGGGCCTTGAACTGAAGCATTAGTTCAGGTCGAAACTTTTATGTCCCTCGTCGGCGGCCGACCAAATAGGGTCGGTTTTTTTTTTGCCAGGATCTGCGGGGTAACATGAAACACAACTTTCCCCCCTAGGTCTAAGGGAAAAGTCATGTATGTCATTGAGATATAAGAATTTACAATGTTCCGATGATGCCCAACTGTGAAGTGTCCTTACCCGAACTGTTCTGATCCTTGTTTACTGCCTTGGACAGAAATAACTGGTTTCATTCGTGGCCTTTCAGCCTAGTTTTCTGATAGGCTAAAATTAAACTCTAGTTACCAAGCTCGTCTTGTTTAGTGTTCAAGAAGAGATTCTGTAAAACCATATACCGACACAAGTCGGGTTGTACATTTTAGTAAAGGTATGAAATTCGAGTACCTCAACTGCGTTAACGTTACGGTCGATTAGCGTTTTATACGTTGTCGATGTACGTTTTATTTGTTGTGTTAATACTCCATACGTTGTATACCGATCACTTGTTATACTTATTGTATCGATGTTTTGTTCATGTTATAGTGTTAAGTTATGATTACGTTAAAGTAAGACCGAAGAGTATTTCTGATGACTCCACAGAATGTATATATACACAGATTCATACATTTCACATATTGTGTTTTGTTCATGTTATAGCGTTAAGTTATGATTATGTTAAAGTAAGATTGAATATTGTTTCAGATGAATCCACAGAATGTATATATACACAGATTCATACACTTCGCATATTGTGCTAATAACCGACCATGAAGTTTGTGAAGCTTCCATCTGTCCATTCGGATTTGTACAATAAGCACCAACCACTGCGTGGTGATATGAGGAAAATTCTTTCCATACATACCGCGTGCCAACTCCAATTCAGCGGCGAGTCCATTCACGTCGGCGGTGACACCGGGAGGCGGCCGAGGGCTCTTCGGGCCAGCTTTGACGTCCCACCGCCCGGGACGTCCCGCCGGCCCGCCCCACCTGAAATTCCCGCGCACCGCAGCCACATATCAGGTGCCACTGACGAACGCCGCGCTCACCACTTCAAAGCCTTCCTTGCGTTCTCCTGCGGTGAGATAGATTGCCTTGTACTTCACTTTCTCTGGCTCATAAATGGAGTCTTTATGCATACCATATGATTATTTTCATATCAGAATGTTGTGTTTAAACACTTCCACATGTGTAACTGATCCAGGTCAAATCGTTTAATATCGCGTTATTGTCTTCTGTACAGGTGGCTTGGACTCGTATGTAGTTGTCCTTGGTTGTAAGATATGCTAATAAACTGTTTTGTTCTGTTTGACACATGCTTGGTTTGGTTACTGTTTTTACGCATAGTTAGTGATGCAGAAATGATCCGTTGAAATCCTTTGGATAACAAGATCATGTTAGGTACATTTCGATGGGTACTGTTGTCACAAAACCATCTGTTTGGGGTATTTATAATCTGAAGAAAAAGTACAGATGATGACTTTTTTTAGGTGTTTTAACATTTTTGACATGTAAGAATGTCAGTGACGTCCCAAAGTTGTTTTCCCTGAGAAGCCACCTAGACGTGAAAAATGAAAATCTCTTCTAAATTTTTTTCCGGAGAATGAACGAACCAAAGTATGGTGTATGTATGGGTACAGGGTTCTCTAGTTACTACAGGGGGTTACGACGGAAAAGTTACAAAGTGTGTGTTGTAGTAACTTCTAGTAGGCTTGGTAAAGCGGCTGAAAAAAAGTAGAAACTGGCCACAAATATAGGCAGATAACATGGCAGGGGAGTTACGTTGGTCCGCAAAATAGTGCAGGTGTTTGCCGGCAAAATGTAAATGTTCTTAATTTCTACTTTTTTTTTATCCAGAGTGAGTTTATCTAGCCGCTTCCCGAAGCCTGGTAGAGGCTATGCGTCAAGAATTAAAAAGAAATACTTGACGTCAAACGTATATAACGAGTCCTACCGGTATAAGTGTAAGTAAAGGTTGAAATCGCGCATCATTATTTATTAATATCAAAAGTAGATCGGCCACTTCCAAGTACTGTATATCGTCCGGTTAACAGGTCTGTGTGTGTGGCAAGGATTGGAAGAAGAAAAAAAAAAGACTCGACGTCAAACGTATGTGAAGAGAACTACCGGTATAAGTATACGTGAAGGTTGAAATCGCGCATCATTATTTATATTAATATCACAAGTATAGATCGACCACTTTCAAGTACTGTATTTCGTCCGGTTAAGAGGTCTGTGTGTGTGGCAAGGTTAGGAATAAGAAAAAAAGGACACGACGTCAAACATATATAACGGGAACTATAAGTATAACTGAAGGTCGAAATCGTGGATCATTGCGTGTAGATCGACCTCTTTCAAGTATATATCGTCAGGGATAACAGGTCTGTGTGTGTGGTACTGATTTAGAAGAAAAAAAAGACTCGACGTATGAACGTCTATAACGAGAACTATAAGTATAACTGAAGGTTTAAAATGTAAATCATGTAAGAGATTTAGATCAAGGATTGGAACCTCCTTGATGTAAACCGACCATTTCAATATATAATGTTAACATCCAGATAACTTGTCTGTGGGTGTGGCACGGATTTAGAAGAAGAAAATATTCTGTGTCAATCATTTATAACGAGAACTGGAGGTATAACTGATGGTTGAAATCAAGAATAATAAATGTAATAGAATGATATTGAAGATTGAACCTCCTTGTAGATCGACCATTTCCAAGTACTAGTATATTGTCCGGATAACAGGTCTGTGTGTGTGGCACCAATTCAGAAGAAGAAGAAAAGACACTATGTCAGACGTATACAACGAGAACTATAAGTATAACTGAAGGTTGAAATCAAGAATAATACATGTAATAGAATTAAATCGAAGATTGAACCTCCTTGATGTAGATCGACCGTTTCCAAGTATATTGTCTGTGTGTGGCACGGATTTAGAAGAAGAAAAAAAGACAGTATGTCAGACGTATATATAACGAGAACTGTAAGTATAACTGAAGGTTGAAATCAAGAATTATACATGTAACAGAGTTCGATTGAAGATTGAATCGACCATTTCCAAGTATATCGTCCGGATAACAGGTCTGTGTGTGTGGCACGAGTTTAGAAGAAGAAAAAAGACACTATGTCAGACGTATATAACGAGAACTGTAAGTATAACTGAAGGTTGAAATCGCTCATCCCAGGCGGGTCACGAAGATCGCATGATTCAATTTTACCGCGGCGGGGAAGCGGCGACCGGCGGGCCGACGTGTCAGGGTGTCAGGTGCGCCTTCAAAGAGCCCACGGCGGGGGACAATAGACGGGCTCGGCTTACTAAATTGGAAACATTACAAGTGGTCAGTCGAATTTTCACCATGGTTAGCATCTCGAATTGCACACGCAGAGCGATCCGTGACACGCACAGCAGTATATGCATTGGGCCATGTTGATTTGATTATATGGATGACATCCACGCGCGCATGAATTTTCGTCCTTGTCAAAAAANAAAAAAAAAAAAATCGACCATACTGTAAATCGTACAAAACAAGCAATTATACGTCGTATGTTGAAAAAAAAAGGATTGGAAAACTATATCTATGTCGCAGAATGCCAGAATCAATTCTAAAGGACAAGAAGAAAATGTGAGGGAATGAAAATGAAGAGTCTATTGTTCACCATGCCAATAGAATACTAGTATTACTCAATGTGTTAAGTCATTTCTTCAACCTTCATGACCACGTAGATTTCATAATTTTATAACTTTTATTTTTTGCCAAAATTTTTTATTCGCACGCTCGCATCAGTTTTAGGGTTCCCAAGGGATGTCATCCATATAATCAAATCAACATGGCCTAGTAGTCGTACGTGGGCCTGGAACAGGTAAATATCTGCAGTTTGTATGTGAACGCAAGATGGCGTCACATTGTAGCAGAAGACGATTATAAGCTCCCACACACCCGGCCCCGGTGGCAGGTAAGGCCACAGCAAGTAAATTTTATGGATGAGATCCGAGCTCCACAGACTCCAAATCTAATGCGATAGGGCAAAAAAAAAACAAGTCGGGCAAAAAAAAGGGTTCCTACATTTTCAAATTTTGATATCATGAACCTTGTTAAACAAGAAATGGTAGATATACTAGTATCGTGATAAGTTTACTGACGATTATTACAACATCCATGTGTCACTTTTTTCAATCATCGTACAAATAGTTTTGATTTAGTGGGAACATATCAGATATAAAAGGAATTAAATACTGAATCAAAGTAAAATACAAAACAGTAAATTGTCTCCTCTCTTCATATTTATTTGCCATCCAAGTTCTGGCATGGCAACAGACATCTTTGCCTATTTTCGGCATGGTGACCACTGTCAGAAAGCAACAAAATTTCTTGTTTTCCTTTTCCAAAATCAGGCGAAAATTAATGCGCGCGCTGATGTCATCCATAAAAATTACTTGCTGTGGACAAGAAGAAACCTGGGGACCATTCAAATCAAATAAGAGCACTACAAAAGAAACATCTGGAGGAAAATGAACATGTACATAAAGATCTGAATGGCATCGCCAAGGGCAAGTGCGTTTATGCCCTTGCAGTGTGCAACTTGAACCGCTAGGAGCACTATTGTACGGCCCAATCGGCAGTCTATGTGTGTTCCTATATAGTTAGAAGCCATAAAGTTAACACTTTGGTTAGTGTTCGGGGCCTATATTCGGCTTTGTGTGGTCAAGCAGACTGTGAAAGAACCAACTAGCTACAAGAGGATCAACGACAACATTTTTAACGTTAACAAGACAACCGGACCCTTAGTTTACATACTATTTAATAGCCAGGAACAAAACAATTTGAGAAATAGGAACAGAGCCACAGACACAACACAGATCTGCTTGGCGGGTAATGCCTTGTTTATTCTGTAAAAACAGTCACCATTCCCAACTACGTACCGCACAGTTCACGAGTCATGGTCGGTATCAGCAAACTCTCCTCTACCGGTACGGTAGAATCATAACTCGTGTATAACATACGGCTGGCGTTCTAAGTTTGAACATCAAGGCATTTATACAAGGCAGATAACATCATGTACAGGTACAGTACAGGTAATCTCTCGGCACTAGAAGGTTACTACAGACTGGCTGGTCATCAAAATGCCACAACTGACCAATGCATGGCAAGACGGCCCTTATAATTACATTTGATGGAAAGGACTTGTTCACTGACGAGTAGCTCTAGACTACCAGAATTTCATATTGGACACATCTAAAATTCGTTTGTTTCTCTGTCTTAAAAAGCATGTGAGACTTCTAATATATTGCTACCATCGACATGTCTCGTATGAGGCATATTTGTAACAGTTGCTAGAGAAATTAATTCGATGTGAAACAACACGGTGGCCATAGCAAAACTTTAGTCAGACGGCTAGTTGGGCAACACTGCCCCTGTACAGCTGCACGATGGAATAGACCGACCCGACTGTCCATCACAATTAGCAGTTCAACCAATGAGAGAATAGCAATTAACGGTTCGACCAATAAGAAAGTGGCTACATGTCTGTCAAATATCTACCTTTGCATTTTCTTATTTTGCGAATGATCATCACAGTTAGCAGCTCACCCAATGAGAGAATAGCAATTAACGGTTCGACCAATGAGCGAGTGGATACATGTCTGTCAAATATCTGCCTTTTGTATGTTCTTATTTTGCGTTTCTACCATAACAGAGATGGGCGGGTCGCCTGGACAAGAAGTAGAAAAGACAACTGTTCGGGGATACTAAAGGCAACTTTAAGATTTGAAAAGAAGTCAACAAAAGATTCGACAATGTGCATAAAAAGATGCAGAATGCAGTGGATGCTTTCTAGCACTGTTCCTGCAAGTTACAAATGTATTTTGTGGTTGACAATAGACCTATTGCCTTTAGTTGTGGTCGACAAATGCCAATGCTGTCCGGCCCTGAAACACCTTTGTGACTTACGTATACATGCATTTGTGTGTTCTGCTTTGCTTATTTACATACAATGTCAATGTCGTCATTTATGTACAACGTAGGATGTATTTTTGATGGGAGCACACAGATGACAACAACAGAGCGTATTCACTCACGCAAACTTCGTAAGTCACAAAAATGAAGAAGGTACTCAAGAAACAAATGCCATATTGGTGCAATCTTTCAGTTGGTTGTAGCTCAAACGTACATATTTTTGTTTCATAGGGTATGTAGGATTTTAAATACACTTCTGTTACTTTGAGGTTCGGGCACTTAGTTTTAAACTTTTAAGGATGTCTTAAAACTCCAAACTCTTGTTGAAATTCTAAGAGTGTCTAACTCTTGATGCCCGAAAACGCTTGAGCTACCATTCTCTGAAAGGCAAGGGGCGTTCAATTGTACCAATGACAGCACTTGAATATATTTTTTATCAAGTTCATTGTACAGTTTTAAAAGAAGATGAACTTTATCTACATCTTGCAGGCTAGTCTAGGCAGTTTTTCCCCAAGTTACAATTTCGATTGGCATGCAAGGGACTTGAAAAAGAGACGTTGCCAAAGATAGTTTACATAGAGCATGGCTAAACTGTAGTCACACCAGTTTAATTTGTTGGTTCTTTAATCAGTATGTGTTGTAGTGAAAGATCAACCTAAAATCAGAGTACATACATGTACTTCAGTACACTAATTTTCAGGAAGTGAGTTAATGTAGTCAGGGGCAGTTTTTTCCAACTCTGTATACTCCTATGTTATTCTCTTGGATTTTAAAATGCCTGACAGCCAAGGTAATAAATTTGTACCTTGGAATTTTAGCAAAGAATTAACTGGACTAATAATGTAGGCTTTTCATAGTTCGTTACTGGAAACATGTTTTTTTCTGAGGTCCTTAAGAATAAACCTATGTCTACTTGGGAAAAATAAAAATTACCAGAACAACACAGACATTTGTACACTTCTAAATTAGAAACCATGTCTCAGGCTCGACAAGTTTTCACTGATGCTATCCCGTATATTTTACACTCACTGTTTTTTTCTGCTACAAGCTTTCTGATCCCTAATAACCTTGTACATGTACTCTGCACTTACTACAAGACTTACGTGCCTGCATTTTTCTACATGGCTTCATATTATTGTGAATTCAAATTAATTCTCCACTCAGGCCACACCAATTTAATTTCTTGGTTAACGGATTTTTCTTGAAAAATAATGGAGCGGGTGGGTGAAAAAAAAAAAAAACAGGCCTAGGCATCCTATTATGGCCCAAAATGGTACAATAGGAGCAATGAAGTCAACACACCAGGCTGGTTCAAAATTTAAACAATGAATTTTGACGTTTTAATGATACCACTGTTTTGAAAGATGGAATAACTGTAACAAAGAGGAAGAAAAGGACTGTTTTCAACTGTTCAGGGCAAAAATTTTTTTTTTGCAAATCAGAAAAAAAGAAGCGGGCGAATCCGTTAACCAAGAAATTAAATTGGTGTGGCCTCAGTAACACTAAGTATGATTAAGAAATGATTATTTCAGTCCCCCAAATTTTTGGAAAAGATGCCCTAACCTCCTCAAGTATTGTCTGAATAATAGACCACACTTGCACATGATCGCTATTAGTATTACACATGTGAATACTACAGTTTATATTGGCAGAAGCGTACAACAGAAAAACAATCAGTAGCTCTTTAAAACTTAGTTTTTTCTGGGGTCAAATATGCTGCAAATAGCTGCTCTTTTTATCATTGCAATTCACAACCTGATAGTCTAGTAATAATTAATTATTTTTTTAGTATATAATATACACAATAGCTACAGAATCATTGTATGTTATGTAAAATTATACTTATAGTACTTGATGACATAGTAACCAAATGATTAAGTTCATCATGTCTTTTTTCAGTAAAGAATACTGTCATACGCAATGTATAATTAAACTAACTGCTACCAAGTTTGGCTCTTACTGTTTTGCCTATGATGATTTCAAAGCTCATACATGTCGCCAAGTACATGCACTGTAATTTGTTGGCCAGAATTTCTCACAACCTTATACATAATATGTATGTACGTACTATGTGAATAATTGTCGTGTATTTGAATTATTTGTGTACAAATTTCCCTGCTGCCTCCCCAAAACCACTATTTCCTGGGCACAAGTCACAATTTTCTCTATCAGCAATTGATCCTCCTCATCTACAGGAGTCTCTTTTCACATTGTCTACTACTCGGTGCTGGGCTATGTTCATACCATTTAACAAGTGCTTGTCTTTTTCTTTAAAGACATATTTTTTGTAGCCAGCTGTAAGCTGAGAAGTTCTAAGAGATACAGACATCACTTCTTTCTTTGTTACATCGCTAAACTATACATACAAATTCTAAAGCCTATTTTGGCTTCTAGAATTGCCACAGTTATACAATCACTTGAAAGTACTTTTCACAGAGGTTTCCAATGGAATCATCAAAACCCTCTGGCTTTTTGGACACCTCTGAAGCTTTGTAAAAGATTTTTCCACGTGACAACCTTCTCCCTTGTTGAACTTCACATTACAGACAAGTACATTGGTGGAAAAACACAAATGCATAAAAGGTTGCGTTGACACATGCTTAGGCCACACCAATTTAATTTGTTGGTTCTCGGATTTTTTCAGAAAAAATATGAAGCGACAGGGCGAAAAAAAATAAAAATAAAAACAGGTCTAGGCATCCTATTATAGGCTTAAATGCTACAAAATGAGCCATGAAGTCAACACAAAAGGCTGGGTTAAAATCTAAACATTGAATTTTGAACTTTTAATCAAACCACTGCATTGATAGATGGGAAAACTGTAACAACTAGGAAGAAAAGGACTTTCCTCAACTGTTGGGGGGGCAAAACATGAGCATTTTTCAGTTGATTCAGGACCAGAATCAATTTTTTTTTTTGTAAAATCAGAAAAAAACGAAGAGGCGAATCCGAGAACCAACAAATTAAATTGGTGTGGCCTTAGAACTGATAGAAATACTGGTATTATGGGGCAGCATGGCCTAATTTGCATAGCAAAAGTCAAGGAAACAAAGAGGGCCATCACTTTAGACTGTCACGAACACACACTGGCATATATTCACAAGACTACTGATTTAAGGTGACTGTGATCACTATCTCTCTCTCTCTCTTAAACAAATTTTTTCCTTGAATGGAAATTTCAAATTCTTTAAACTACCTCTCCTTTTGATATGGCATAATCTGTCCACTGTACAACCTTTCCTTTCCTCACTCTACCTCGCTGAAAACACTCCACTCTTGAAGTGCTTATATCTTCAAGCTATAGCCATTGGAATTCTCCAAGACATTCCTGGTGGTCTTCCCCTAAGGAGTTTTGAAGGTTTCTTTAAGGAACCTGGAGGGTTTGCGGTCAGAAAAGCTTGAGAAGGAGATCAGCCAGCCTTGTGGTGACAGACGTGCTGCTGGTTCGCAAAGTTAACCGGTACATCTGGAATGGGAAAATAAACAGAAATTGGTCATTTTTGTGCATATTGTAAAACTAGAAAGGTAACATTATTTGCAAATGCATCATGTTTACCTTCACATGGCATAGCCTTACAAACTACTGCTCTGTTTATTACTTGAACACATGCATGCATATACATGTACATGTGTATGGTGACCAGCCCTTCAACTTGCTACATAATGTAATCCAACACCACATGGTCTTCTACAGCGCCTGTTATTGGTGACAGGTGTCTGGTCCAGGTCAATGATATAATTTGTTTGGAAAAGTAGAAGAAGAAACAGCAAAAACAATATTTTCCTTCTGTGAAGGTAAACATAATAATCAATGCACCCTTCCAGAATTTGCTTTGCCAGCCAGTACCATGACAGTATGGACAGTATTCACAGTTCATGTGTAATTTCCATCTAATGGATCTATTATGCAGTTATAACATTGTAGATAACAGAAAAAGGGATGAAGAAGAGACTGACCTGTGCTTGCATGTTGGGCTCTAGTCTGAGCAGACAGCCGACCTGTGAGGACTGTGCCTTGATGATTCCTGCTCCGACAAAGTTGTCTGGGTTCGGATCTACCCCGTCCAGGAGTCCAAACCCAAAGCCAAGAAGCTGGCAAATAGAAAACAAGATTAGTAAATTTGCAAAGCAAATACATGCTCTACTGCTCTATTAATTCTTATTCAATATAATCCAGCCCCCCCCCCC
>NW_017803713.1:1307244-1396530 GCF_001625305.1 Branchiostoma belcheri | reverse complement strand
CCCNCCCCCCCCCAATTGTCCTACAACTTGCAACATAATGTGGCCCAATACCACAAGGTGTCTTCTACAGCACCAGTTACCAGATAAATGGTCCAGTTAGTAAGTACAACCTGCATAGGAACAGACTATAAGGTTTGATCCAGTCACATTCATTTCAATAAGTGTGAATGGTTGGGAGAGCCACACCTCAAGCACGTTAAAGATCTCACCACACTTACTGAAAAGAGTAGGGTTCTTTCCCGGTGTGAGTGGTTCAAACCTTACAATCTGGCCTTAAGTAGCTAGTACCTAAACTGTTTAAAACTGGCACGATATTCCTAAAGGCGGTTTACAATTTGTGCGAAAACATAAACGAAACATGAGATGAGTACCTTTGTCCTGGAGGTATCCGAGTCTATTGGGAACGTAGCCTTGAAAATCTTTTGCTCCTCCTGGCCAGGGCTGGGGAGGAACAACACAAATATCATCATGATGTGTGGATGAAGGTTAAACATCCAGGTAGAACATAATGCAAGACAAAATACATGTACACTGTAAATCAAGTAACTGGGCAAATTCTCAGAGTCAGAGGATTCATCCAGTTTCATGATTTATTATTTTTGTATAATACAAACATTATGGTTTGAACACTTGTGCATAAATGAGAAAGTTGAATTAAAGCCATTTCATTCTATTTGCCATTGACATGTAAAGCGTACAAGGCTACACAGTAATTTGTGTTTTATGCAAATTGTCACATTTGATGCAAAAACTTTTAATTTGTGATCTTAGAAAGATTAGATAAACAATTCATGCAAATGAACATCCTTCATTCCCTTACATACATACGTACAGTGTATCATACATTTGTAAATTAGACTTTTTGTAGTTGATTTTTCTTGGACATAAAATCTTAACAGGCAACAAACACTTGTTTCTTGCATGCCAAATGTGTAAAAGGGGGTGTTACATGTAGGAAAGCATGGCAGGATGGTTTTGAGAATGTTTTTCCCTATCGGTAGCGTACATGTACACCTTCCTACTGTTATAAGCGGTTTATCACAGCCCTATATACTACAGTCATGTACTTACTACACGCCTTACCGTCTACAAAAATTTCAGCACGTGACAAGAACGTGAAGGACAAAGAAAAGGGAAGCCATTCTCAGGCAGCAGACAGAGATGGGATCAGCAGTTGAATTGGAGAAAACAGAAGAATAGAATGAAGCAGAATGAAGGATTGGCAAGAAAGAAAAGCAGTTGGAACGAAGACAACAAGAAAAGATGGACGAATACACATGAGAACTGGGACAAAGTAATTAAGAATTGTATCACAGACATACAATGTTTGTACATGTAGGACTATGAGAGTCTATAGGTCTAAGAAAAACATAACATTAAGAATGATTGGAAATACCAGCAGAATATCCAGGTCAGTGCAGGTACATTTGTACAGTTGTAGCTGTGTGCAGTGAATGCTCCACTCCAGTCTTTTTGTGAGGTGTTTATGAGTTAGGGAGAGCAAGAATCTTTGACTCAGAACCGGACTTCTTTGCACGAGGGATTAAAGAGGCTATCTACATCAGGGCATTACAACCATCTCTCAATAGAGACGGGGGGCGCCACAGACTTTCTGCAACCTATGATCCACTGCTCACGGAGTCACGTGCGTTATCTGCGTGACGTCACGGAAGCAGTGGATTGCTCATTCCTTGACAAAGACTGGAGTTGCACAGTCGAAAATCTGGGTGAGTCCAATTCGTTGTGTTGGAAATTACAGTTTAAACTTGCTTCATAGAGTTAGGGAGAGGTCGTAGGCCATTTCCTGATAAGTCTATTCCCTCACTGACATTGACTGGTGATGTCCTTTCCCTACCTGTTGAGCTGTTTCCACCTGTTGAAGAAAGTGGTGGCGTCCATCTCCACGGGTTCAAAGAACTTGTTCAACATGACAGGCAGCATCAGGTTGATCTGCTGCATACTGCCTGAGTAACTGTGGGGAGGGGAGGGGAGCAATAATTAAACAACAAAATAGTTTCATCAGATTGGTCTCTTCTAAAACACATACACTTATGGCTATGTCACTTCTTTCACTTCTACAAGTACATTTGCACATTGACGACTTTTGTTTTGATCATGTTAAGCATTGCTGGAGAGGAACAAAATGTATTCTTTTTTTTTGCTGGGGGCACTGAGTGTCATTTTCCCTCAGGTTAAATGGTTGGGTGTCAAAAGGTACATGTAATTTGCATCTGTGTTTAGTCTGTTGTTAATATGCTTGTTTTATTCATTGGGCCTGTCTAGCACTCCTGTTTTTTTATTGACCCTATTGCAAAGTTTCCCCTAGCATTAGCTTTACTCCAATTCGAGTCACAGACATGACCAATAATTTGAGTCATGCATTGTCTGATACCACCCAACCAGCTATTCCCATCTTAGCCCCCGACCAGCTTTTATAAAATGCATTCTTGTTTAAAATACAGGCAAATTAATATGTGCAGATGTCGTCCATATAATTTACTTCTTGTGGCCTTGTACATAAACTGCATGCTTTTAATCAAAGTCTAAACAACCCTTAAAAAACAAATACCTGAACTTAATGCTGAGGACGGGTGCGTCCACAAAGTCTGATATACACTCCACGTTGATGATTTGTTGGACCTGCGCTCCTCCCTCCACTGTGTTCACGTCGAGGGGTTTGGTCTGGACATTCAACGGTGCTCAGTGGTTAAGGAAAACCTCAGCAACAAAACACAACACAACAAAGGATACAGGAGTTTACTTTTACACAACCAAGGTTTCTCACCTAAGTGCTGACGTTTCACATTTGGGATTGTGTTCTCGCCGCAAGAGCACCACCTATATTGGCTACATATAGCGGTAAAAGCAGAACTCCAGTCAGATGCTCTGAGGAAGGTGTCTGATAGACACCAAAACGTCAGCACTTAGGTGAGAAATTTTTACTCATATGATGATTGTACCAAGGCCTTTAATATACAGAACGTACATGTATGCGCCAATAGGGTTCATTCATCTACCACCACAATAATTCTTCATTTGGTGACAATCAATGGTTCATACATTTCAAGATTTTGCAACTTATAACATTGTTCATTGCATCTTTGGTTCTCTTGCAAGAGATACACTACCAAAAATTTCTTGGGTTCTTGTTTTTTCTTCCACACAGAAATGATTTTTTCCTGGAAGCAAATTTTTCTGTATGCAAGAAAGAGATTTTGTCCACGAATTAAGCAATTTTTTCTCATCACACTTTTTCTTGCAGTAAGATTATCTTTCTTATAGGTTAGGGTTATAAAGTTAACATTGGTTATACTTCCAGAATCTTATTCTTACAGTAAGATTTTATTGTTCCAGATGCAGACAATTGTTCTTACATACATGTACACAACCAGGGGTGTACGTATGAGTGAAAGGATATCAGAGGCCAGCTCTCCTGGACAAGACACGGTGGGAGTGAAGAACTGGAAGGGGTACGACGTCTTGTTTCCATAGAACAGGCCCAGGCGTCCTGTTTACACAACAACAACAACAACAAATATTTATCACTTGCTTCCTCTGTCAAAATGCAATTGTAAAAAGCAATAACATTATATACAGTACCTCAGATAGGGCAAAACTATAAAATGAATGGTACTTTAGTTAGTTTTATTGAAAAGACTACAGCTAAAACTGACCAAGAACATTACTCAGGGGACAGGTGGTCACTATAATTAACAATAACATTCAAGATTCTAGAACGGCATTCTATTCGAAATGTCCCCCCTGATTTAACACATACAGTACTAACCGTTCATTCAATCCGTGAAAGGTAAACTGCTCTATTTACAATCACTGATTAATAGTGCTGCATACCTAAACCCACATTTAGGTTCAGGTCTGGATTCAAGTCCAGAGGTTTAGGTTCAGTTCTGGACTAGTAAGTCCGGACCTAAATCCATGGCATATACAAAATTGCACATTGGCAACCTTGCAATGTTGTCTGGGTGAAACTTTGGCCACATAACATGGAGGCCAGTACTTGACGATACCCGATGGCAATGTTTTCTTTTTTTTGCAGCAAAGATTTTGCAATCTATGGAAGGTTTTAGGTGGTTATGGAAACAAAAAGGGTATGTGAAATGGTCTTTTATGGTAATAAGTCCGGACTCGGTTCTTGACTTTTAGATTGTTTTGGACTTGAACCTAAACATTCTTACAAGTCCGGATCCAAGTCCAGTGAACCGGTATGCAGCACTAGAGCTGTGTACCTAAACAAATTTTAGGTACAGGTACAGGTACAGGTACACAGGTTTAGGTACAGGTCCGGACCTGAACCTGTACCTGAACAATTCGACCAATTTTAATATGCTCTTCTGAACTCCTTCAATAACAAAAAAAAACATAAATAAACTTGATAGTTAAGGTTTATTCTTTGTTTATGGCGAATGCTCAGATAAAATATAGGCTATATATATATGTTTTTTTCATGAACACACTGTCCTTACACAGGGACCCATTGTTAACCAGCTATTTACACATTTGAGGTCACAAATAGGCATAAAATTGGTGTGAAATTGTTTAGGTACAGTACCGGTACTGATGGATTAGGTATTTTGGACCTGTACCTAATCAATTTTACCGGTACAGTATCGGTACTGCGTACCGGTACACAGCTCTATGCAGCACTAATGATTAATCTAAACATGTTGACTGTTGTATGTGTTGGCTTACCCAGGTTGCCCTTGTACTCTGCTTTGACCCCGATCTGCAGGAGTTCATTCTCAAACAGGACACCGTTGTTCTTAATCGCAAACCTGACGGGAAAATTATGATAATCCAGTCAGATACAGTTACTACATGTAATCACAATTCAGTAAATCTTTTTTCACTCTCATAGGCATTTTCTGGAACTGTAACCATGATTTAAATCAGGAAAAGAATTAAATCCAAAGGATCCCAATCCAAAATCTATATAAAAACCAGCCAACTGCAAGAATAAGCATGTAAGAAGAACTACGATATAAGTGTAGATTTCAGACTTCTGGTTAGTATGTAATCCTTGGCCTCCTGAATTCCCCCTTGTCCACCACATGTGGCAATGCCTTTTCTTCCATTTGCATGTACAGGATCATGTTAATGGTTAATCACAGCAATACAGTAGTTAAATCATTCCATTGAAAATGACCCAATAAATCAAATCAAGTACAACAAAACATCTTTTTATCTTGTGTAAATGTGTAAGCAACAAAATGTAAAAAAACACTTTCATCAGCAAGCTTGCAGAGTTACTCAATTGTACACAAGATTGCATTCTTTGTGATGGTGCAAAAAGCAATAATATACAATCATGTAAGTCAACAGCATGTGAAATCATGTACATGTAGCTTTTTTGCTAATGATCCATGCAATGTGCACAATTTTCTTCATTTATCTGGAGACAATTCACATATCAAAAGTAAACATTTTCACTTAAAGAGACGTTAAAAATTTAAAGAAAGCGGTACATGTATCAGAATCATTGTCCAACACCATACCATGGCTGTCAATGGTCTCAATCAAGAAGACAGAAAAAAAGTACATTAGACAAAAGCCACTGCAGGAGCTTGGAAAGACCCAGCAAATTAGAGAGTGTCTGTTAAAAATTATCAGGGATTGGAAGCACCACACGCCTTTTTTTTCCTTCCTTTTTAAATTTGTGCGGCTAAGTCTACAAGATATGTCAAAGTACTGAGACCTTCCGTCAAGCTCCGAAGCAGGGGTGTCACCGGAGGGCGCAGTTTCGCCGGCGGGCGCACTATTGGAACAAGTGCAGTCGTAACATACATGGGGTTACTGTAATTCACTTTATGTTCACGGTAGCAAAATTTCACGGTCTGAGAAAAATGGACATGTTCACGTAACTATATGTTCACGGTGGTGACAAGTGCAGGAACAAGAAAATCCAGGAATTATTTGTTAACTGTAATGATAAGTTCACTTTACACAAGAGACAGTGAAAACAGTGAACTTATCAGTACAGTGAACAAATCAGGAATTACAGTATCAACGAAGAATGGTTTTACACTTCATTTTCTGTTTGTTTTGTCAAGAACTCTTTTCAAGTTGTGAAATCCTTTTCGTTGGTTGGACTCAGACTTCATTCTATCTTCGAGGCAGCTTTCTTCTTTGATGTGTACAACATTGTCAGTGAAATCAAACTTTCTCTACAGTCAATGCAGGGCTCTAGCCAGCGCCCGTTTTTCCGTCAACTGCCCAAACTTTGTGGCATGTGATGGAAAATTTTTAAACCAATCCGTCAACCTTGACTTAAAAAATCAACAAAAATCTTGGGTAAAACTAGTATTAAAAAATGCAAAGGGCCACTAACAACCACCCCATAATTTGCCTCTCAAATGGGGGAAATTGCGTTTTTCAAGGCTTGAAAATCCAAAATTTCCTGTGGGAGCATGCCCCCTAAGATTGTGAGCACCTATGGCACTCCACTACCCCAGATCGGATCAAGAAACTGGGCTAACGGAAAAAACAGTTTGATCTGGCTAGAGCCCTGAGTCAGTGTGGTCTATACAATGAAAACAACAATGAAACATGTCAAAAGAACAACACTTTTGCCACACTTACTTAAAGAAGTTCTCCTCGGCTTGTGGCGCTAACGCTGAGCTCACGTTGTTCTGGGCAGGCGGCGTGTCGAACACGTCCACGAGCAGTCCGCCACCTCCCGCGGGCGCCGCCGGAGCCGCGAACGACGCCGGGGCTGCGAAGTTGTTGGTAATGGGCGCAGCGGCGGCCGGACCGGCGCTCAGACCAAGCAGGTCATCAGAGGCACTCTGGACAGGCTGGGAGAATAACAACAATGACTGACCTGTTAAAAATGCCTGCAAGTATTTACTTGAATTTTAGGTTGCCCCACCTATAAGTTACTACTTTCCTCAAATTAAGTAATGTTACATACATGATTCTAGTAATAGCCATTAATACCTAAAATCAAAAAGCATCTGCCAGATACAGTGGAGCAAGCCAAGTGGGCATGATTTTGGGGGAAGGGCATTCTTAAAATTCAGGTAGCACACTGGGCTACCTGGGTTCAAAAATAGGTTGCCCCAAGTAAAATTTGGTTGCCTGGGGCAACTGGGCAACCATGTATTTTGCACGCTGAGTTATCTTTAGTATATAATTACAATGTTTACCCATATGATGGAAATCCCTGTTAGTCAGGTACATTTAAAGACTGCTCCTGGAAAAATAATTTGCTAATTCTAATCATGAATCTCAATGGGAAAGATGAAAAGGCAACACTCAGGAAACGCTAACTAAAAACAGACTTGGAAACAAGTAATCAGAGATTCCTGGAAATATGCAATCCCTTGCTTCCTGAATTCCCCAGTGTCAACCTCTAATTCCTGCTGAATCCAGGCCAGATTTTCAGACCCTTGACCTGTCATTCTGCCCGTCAGTTCTAGGGAAAAAATGTTTCCTGTTTTCCGACCCAACCCCAGGAAAACTGCCGACCCTAGCCTTTTTCTGTGGACCCATGTTCCTTGGTCATAAATTTTTTGAGCTCCATGATCTGACAACTGAGTGATGAAACGTTGTACAGTCGTTTTTAAAACATTGACAATTAAAAATATATTATTAAGTTTGCTCCTGCAAGTTTTACTTTCTTAAACTGTATTGTATAAGTTGGATCACTAGAGATTGCCAAAGTAAAAAAATAGATAAAACATTTTCAGGACTGGAACAGGAAACACAACATTTTTTCCTAGGCCCCACCAATATGCTGTTAACTTTGTCTGTCTACACAAACATTTGTTTATTTGTTTATTTTTATTTGCTCATACATAAAACAAAAACAATACAGTAAGTGAATGTACTAATCAAACAAAGCAGAATATAGAATAATTAACCTAGACAAAATGGATGTGCTGGAGGAGAAAAAAGCCTTAGGGCTTATTCTAGTCCTCCCCCATTTCAATTAAAAGCATAATAATTATATAATAACAATAATAAGGGTAAATAGAGAACATATGAAAAATAACAATCAATAAACTTAAACAGAAAGTATTATTCAAACCAACAGGTGCGCCTTGACTTACAGCAGGTGCAGCCGCCATGACAGGTACAGGTGCTGATGCAGGTGTTGCCTCAGGTGTGTTGGCTGCGCTGTTGTTGAGGGTGGGGGGGTTGGATGACTTCTTGCCCTCCTTCACCACCTCGATGTCTGAGACGTTGGGCTTCTTCTTCTTCAGCTTGGCCAGGATGGACGACTCTCTCTCAGGGAAGGGGGGCATTTCTTCTAGAACTGTCGCCTGGAGAAACAAAGAAATGGAATCTCTTGAACTCAGATGCATCATCATTGGTTGGCTGCAGAACAGTAGATCACTAGTCCATTCCAGGGCTCTACCCAGCTCAATTTTTTTTTTCAGTCAGGCCAGGTTCATGATTGAACTTGGGGAGAGTGCTCGCAATCCTAGGGGGCTCTGGAAGCAAATTTTCAAGTTTTAAAAATGCAGTTGCCCACATTTTGAGATGCAAATCATGGGGTTGAGAGCAGTATTTGGTGATCCTTTGGCTGTTTTGTATGTTAGGTATTTTTCCCAACATTTTTGTCAACTTTGTCATAGTTGAGGGATTGTTTAAAAACTTTTTCGTCACACATTGATGCGTTGCATCAGAATTTTGCGGCCCCTTTGCAGATGATATCTTTTCCGACTCAACATTTGAAAAACTATAGATGCATGTGAACCTAAGTACTCACATACAATGCCTTAAAGTAAAATATATGTTTTGTGGAAGTGCTGTGCGTAATCTACTTAGCAGGCACGGTATGTTCTGCCGATGTTCTGACTGAATAACTTACCAGGACGTCCTGACTGGCTACCGTACTGAGCTGTAGGTACTCGATTGCTCTCTGCTGCAGCTCTGCGTCCGCATTTCGCAGGTTGTTGTTATTCCGCAACACCTGTGGGGACAATCACAAAGTAATACTTTAAACAACAAAACTTCATGTTGGAGATCAAGTGCAATTTTTAGTGTAGTTGTAAAATACATGAATGTTTTTTTCATGGTTTTGCTCAATGCAAAGACAAATTTAATGACCATTTCTAGGCATTGAGCTACATGTAGATGATACGACAGATGTATGACTATGCCAAAAGATGGCGGTGAATGTTTATTTTGAAAGGGTTGTACTACGAAGGAAAGCATGTGTTTGGGAGGGAGTTCCATAATTTTGCAGTCCAGGAAAAGAAACTGTTGCTGTATACAAAAGGACTATGAAACACTTAGTGTTAGCTGTCTTTGAAACTTTTGACCTCCTCTTCTTTAAGTTCTTATGTCAACTTTCTTCTGAATATTGCCTTCTCTCTTTAGAATTTCCCCAGTTATTTCAATGTTTGTTTGCTTGCTTATTTGAGCCTTTGTCTGATTATGATGTTATATTTTATATTTTTAGGCCACACCAATTTAATTAGTTGCTTCTCGGATTGCCCTGTCCATTTTTTTCTGATTTACAAAAAAAGAAAAAAAAATTTTGGGGGGTTCTAAATTAAATGCAAATGCTCAATGACAGACATATTTTGGCCCCAACGGTTGAAGAAAGTCCTTTTCTTCCTAGTTCTTAAAGTTTTTCAATGTAACAATGCAATTTTGTTTCATTAAAAGTTCAAAATCTATTGTTTTAACTTTAAACCAGCCTGGTGTGTTCACTTTATGGCTCATATTGTAACATTTTCGGCTATCATGGGGTGCCTTGGCCTGTTTTTTTATTTTTTTTATTATTTCGCCCTGTCACTTCATATTTTTTTCTTTAAAAATCCGAGAAACAACAAATTAAATTGGTGTGGCCTAAAAATCAACTGGAATGAGAACAGTGCTTACGTCCTGGAGCTGGCCCTTGATCTCTGGGAACAGGTTGATGAACTTGATGTATGTGGAGAGGAGAAGTCCCCTGGTCGGGGCGCTGCACAGGTGGTACTTGGAGTGCAGCAGCTGGAACTGGACCATCGGGCTGTAAGGAACAACATGTGGGTAATCAGGGGAGAATTCGTACCTTTGACCTTTTCATGCATAGTTGTTTGGTCAATGTTGCATCAGAATTTTACCTGTTGCAGACGATACCTTTTCCGACACAACATTTGGAAACTATATATATAGACAGGATATTAACCTTGTATATAGGCGAATACGACCTTATATGAGATGTTCTGCCCAAGTGATGTATGCACAATGCATTGCTGGTTTTGTGCAGGTGCAATACATGTACGTTCTGCCGACGTGCTACATGTAGTTTTACCAGCAGGTTCACAGAACGTACTGTGCCTGTGTGAAACCTATAATGTAAATGTAGTTTGTATGGCACTTAAGTGTTGTTTGAGGTTCCATTCCCGTATTTAAGGATGACATCCTACATGTATCTATAGTTTTCAAATGTTGTGTTGCAAGATAATAATCTGCAATGGGCAAAATTCTGGTGCGATGTTGACCAAACATTCTACAAAAACATGAAAAATCTGGGTTTCGCATAGACAATGAAATAATCTATAAATATAACAAGAACTGAAAAATTTGGCAGGATACTGTACTTGACACACAATCAATGTTAAATAAATTTGTGATATTAAATGTCTTAAGCAACATTCTAACAATGCATCTGAAGACTTAGTCTAAGAATATACATTGAGAGTTGGAACTTTCTTAGCTAACTTGACAACGTGGATGGCTGGTGCCATACCTGGATCTCTGGTCTCCTGCGATGAGATTGCCGAACTCCCCGAGGATATATCCTCCTACTTTCACCATGTTCTCATGGCAGGCTGGCGCTTGGAGTGCCTGTGTAGGAAAAAAAATAAGATTCAACATACAGATGTTTTAATCAGACGGAAGAGTTTGAAATGAAGGGATGTTAGTGAAACTGTCTAAGTTGGTCAGGTGAAAGCAACCTACTCCTGAAAGACTATATGACAATTTCAACATTAATGTTTAATGTGGGATATCCCTTCAAGCTGAAATGCAGTCATCTTCTTTGTTAATAACTTTGTATTCCAGTAAAAGAAAGGAAAAACAACATGTGGTTGTAGCTGAAACTATCACAGTGGTGAATGCTCTTGAAAGGCTTTCTGATGACTAATCGACATGGGTGAAAAATTGTGGAGACATATTATTTAAGAAAGCCTGTTGCTCACCTCAAACACGACCTTTGCAGCATACCCTTGCACATCGTCCCTGTTGATGACAATCTGGATGACACGGAACCACACCTGAAACATGGCAGGGGGAAGACAATAATGAGGGGTGAGCCAGGTAAAAACCTTGCTTCAAACCCAAGTCTTGCACAGGATGTTGAGGAGCCCAAAGGCACACCAGAAGCCTAAGAACTGTAACAGGAGTAACAGCGATATACCCTGTACCATCCCTGGAATGTGCCATACTAAAGGAGCATCCAATCCTGTACATCACCTAATGTTGGGACACTGTGTGGCTGGCTGGTGAAGTTGCCGTGACTCTAACCCGCAGGGATATTGAAATTTGCAGTGCAAAGAACCACAGGACAAATGGCGAGATACCATCAAGCCCCAGCATCAGAGTGCAAGCACGTCTAACCCTTGTTACGGGGAACTACAATGTAGTGATAAACCGGATAGAGAGAGAGTTTTGCATAATAATATACATCATCTTCTTCCACATCAACATAGCTCATAGTTTATCTCTATCTTTTTCTCTAATATTTTTAATTTTGAGCTCAAATTCAATTTGTACAGGAACTGTACCATCCTGTTGTTGCATAGTAAAGTCAGACAAAGTTTCAGACAAAGTAACCCTAAGAAGTTCAGCAGTATCACCCATTTTTAAAAATTGACGCAGCAAAAAAAAAAAAAAGACAAAAAAAGACTATTCCTGTACTTACCTCGTCACTGACGTAGTCTCCAGCAATTCGGATCAGGTTCAGGATGGTGTCCACGTACCAGGTGTAGTCAACGGGGTACTTTTCTGCCAAGATGGCCACCTTCAACACCTGTACACATGGACAGATAATACAGTACTGTTAATCACTGTTTTTGAGAGCTTAATTTTGTCTGCTAGAAATTACAGCAGAGATTACAATGTAGATTATTTTCATCTATTGGGCATACAATTAAACCTGTACAAGTGACCACCTCTGCATAAAGACCACCTGGCCACTGATATACAGTCAAAATGTACAAGTGACCACCTTTACATAAGGACCACCTGGCAAATACGACCACTGCCTTTTGGTGGTCCCTTTGCCAATTTTCCCCATTGCCACAAGCATTATAAAAGAATCCTGATTATAGTGACCACCTGTCCACATAGACCAGATTTTATCGTCCACTGGGTGGTCTTGGGACGTTTTAACTGTACTCACGTCTAGACATGTTACTGTTAAAGAGGACACTGCATTAAGAGAGGACATCAGGTGCTTTTTATGCTGTAAATGGATCTATAATGATGGGCAAGAAATCTACCAGATGCTAAACGTTGACTAACACTTGTATTACTGTCTGGTGCCCCTTCTTAACTGATTTCTTTGGAACTATCCTGAGACTTGATTACTGTAACAGAATAGGAACTCTATAGACATGCAGGGCTTGAAATAAGGGGTGCATATGCACCTTATATAATTAGTCAGGGCTCGAAATTCATTTTAGGGAATAGGTTCACCCAACCTAAAAAACTGGGTGCATAAAAAAATTTTAGGTGCACCAGATAAGATAAAATAAGTAGAATGTCAGCAAAAAGGATAATTATGTTAAATTTCACGAAAAGAGCTATAAAAATGATCGCATTATTTTTTCTGATACTTGGATGTTAAAAAACAACATGCTGTAACTACTATATATTATTTAACATCTTTACATGTATACATTGTATTACATTAAATCTAAGAATTTCAAAAATATTTGGGTGCACTGATGTACCTACGAAGAAAAATTGGGTGCACAGCTCCAAATTTGGGTGCACTAAGGTGCACATGTACCCAGTAATTCGAGCCCTAACAGGCCTGTTAGTGCTATAGTTTCTGAACAGTTTTCAGTATGATCCATACGTGTACTTCCTAAATTCTGAGCTGTACAGGTAAAATTTGTCTGGAGCAGGCAACGTTTAATGTCACTTGCACCAGTGCAGAAAAAAAGGATTTCGAGTCCTATTGGAAAATGCACTTAGCTACATTGCATTGCTTCTACAGGCAACTGTCTATATATAAAACACTTTACTGGTTGCCCTGATACCTGGCCCTACCATTAGTTTTACATGACTGCTCACACTCACAGGCCTTTTCATACCTTCATATCTGATCTTAACAGTATCTGGAAATTATACTTTCTTCGAGATGTATTGCAACTATTAAAGGCATCAAATGTTATATCAGGAGAGCAACACAAGAAATATTCTGGGTGAGGACAATGAGGAAATTTGTCTGTCATCAGTTTGGCATGCACAGCAAGAACCAATAGGCATGCAGCTTTCCTTTACTCTTCTTGCTGATTGGCTGTTGGGATTAACTGGGTTAACTCCATGAACAGCTGCATACCATATTGAAAGTAGGTACAGCATTGAAGTGTTTTGGTAGGTATGTCAAACTATCTTGCTCAAGCATTGGAATGCAGGGCATAAACGCTTTTCTTGAAAATCAACAGTTTGCATTATGCAAATAGGAATTCTAATCAATAATGTAGAGGATTAGCTATCCAACTGTTGTACTCGTAGTTATATGTCACTTCATACTATGGTTATATAATTTGATGTAAAACATTGTTTTCCCTTGTATTCTCCTTCTTTTCCTGCCATGTCGTAAAATTTGGTGAAGCCATGCTGAATTTGCTCCAGCCTTTCTAGTTTTGGGTGCCTTTTAAGTGACTTCTGGAACAATTCTCAATAGCGTATAGAGGCCCCATCGTCTGGAATAAGTTAAGCCAACTGCTAAAAAACTGCCAGTCAATTCCTGTGTTTAAAAAACTTCTTAAAACTCTTTCTTACAAAACCCCAGTACAACTACAATCTGATTTGTTTGTTTTCCTTGTTATTTTCAATATTTTGTTTTAATCCTTAATTTTTATGTTAATTATCTAATCAGTTTACTCTGTAACAGCTACCTGAATTACATGTACAAGACTTTTGTTTAATTTCTTTTTAGTTAGTTTACACACTTCAGTTATTATTTCTATGTCTTGATTTTGTTTAATTAATCAAATATTTCATTGTTTAATTATGATGTTCAATTTAAATATGTTTGTCATAAGTTACCTTTGTTTGGGGTAGGCCCTTTAAAAACCACCTAGGTTTCTGGCCTACCCCGCATATTATTTGATTGTTAACTATTTGATTGTGTAATTTTTGTAATATACATGCAAATGGTAAATAAACAAATAAACAAAATAAACTTCTCACCATTTCCTCTCTGATGGAGTAGTCGGCCGTCTCCAGGTAGGCCAGCATCTCGGCCACGATCTCCTCAGCGTTGGACTTGTCACACATCCCGTACAGCAGATCTACAGCTCGCTGTCGTACGCTCACGTCACGCTCAGTCTGGGAACAAGACACGGCCGTTATTTAGTCAACAAAAAGTCAGATTTCAGATTTCTGGGAAGTATTCCAGGGTATACGTTATCCTCTTTGTTTTCTGGTTTTATTTACCTGTTTTTTGGTGTTCAAAATGTCCCTTCAGTAGTAGTTTCTCTGTATGTTTGTTTTGTGTTTGTGAAAATTAATAAAAAGTATGATTTATAAAAAAATCAGATTTTAGATTTCTGGGAGTTATACATTATACTCATTGTTTCCTTGGTTTTATTTATCTGTGTTTGTCAAAATCTGGTCAAAATTAATAACAAGAATGATTTATTTAAAAAAGAGTGTAGTTACTATATCACCATGTTCTGAAGACATCTGTATTTTTCATCAGTTCCATAATTTCTGTACATTTGCAGGTTCAGACTTACATGTACATTTGTAGTTAAAGGGTGCTGATAATTAAATCTTGTTTGAAATTAACGATTGTTGCACTCATAGATGAAATGAAATTGAGATGAGAGAAAAACATGTCAGGCTGGCTAGAACACTGGGATATGAGATGAAACAACACCAGAAATATCTACTTGCAAACACAGACTTGAGAAGTTAAGGCAATAGTTTCTGTACCTTGAGTGCGGTGATGACCGTGTCCATGTGTTTCTTGACTGCCTCGTGTGAGAACTCGGAGGAGGCCAGCAGACACATGCTCTCCAGGGCCAGGTACCGCAGGTTAGTCTCTCTGTGCTGCAAGAACTGGCCCAGCTGGTTACACGCACGCACCAACAGGGTGGGTTCTCTGTGGGAACATGAAGACATGGCGGGTCAGGTTAAGTAATCATACACGTGTGTTCTCTATCTCTGGGACGATTAAGGGGGGCTTGCAAGGGTCCCGACAACACTCTACGCTGCATTCGGAAACTTCTCGATTACGCTTAACGATAAATTCCAAGTGGCCACAACGCATTACCTGAGCGCGTGGCGACAGACTGAAGCCACGCGGTGACAGGGACCAGACACCCGGCAGCTAATTACCCGCCGTGATCCCGGGGGTTCCACAGACCCACTAAAACGGCGAATACACTCTACGTAACGTAAAATGCGCCAATTACGCTCTACGAATTACAGCGGTCCGTCTACGCTCTACGTAGAATTAAAACGGCTGACTACGCTCTACTATCGCAGAGTGGAACTCGCTGTCACCAAGTACAGTAGGGGCATTATCATTACTAGTAGATAGCTTTAAACAATGTTTAGAGTTATATGTTCAAGGGTTAGGTGTAACAAGTCATTCAGTATAATGTAGCCATCTACCGCCGTGCCGTGTGCCTGCGAAGCTGGTGTGTTACGCCAAAGGGCGGTTATACCAGCTATGCATATACAGATACCTACCTACATTGTACCTGTACCGACAAAAGAAACCAAATACATTATGTTTACCTTCACATGGTCTAGCCTAACAAACTACTGTTGTTTATTCTTCATACAGTACATTCATAATAATCATATATGGTGACCGGCCCCTCCAGCTATATTCTGCAACTTGCTACATAATATAATCCAACACTACAGGTTGTCTGCTACAGTACCAGTTACCATGGTGACAGTTACAGTACCAGTTACCATGGTGACAGTTGTCTGGTCCAGGTCATTGATCTTACATGTTTGGAGAAGAAGAAACAGACAATAAGTTTTCCTTCTACAAAGGTAAAAATAAAAACAAAACTCACGTGTCATGGTGAATAATAAGGTTGATGGCCTCAAACAGCACAGCGTTCTTAGCGTTGGAGTGCTGCACCTTCTTAGACTTGGGAGGTTCCTGGGCCTTGTTCAGGATGGTCTCCAGACACTCGTTCAGCCGACCACGTGCCGCTGGGTCCTCTGTGAAATCATGTCAGTGTTACAGTGAGCATAGTTTGAACATGGTGGCCCCTATGCTGTAATTTTGCTCCCCCCTCATTTAATTTTGGCCCACTTTGCTGTGATTTAGGCTCACTTTAGACTAGAAATGCTATACCACCCCAAAACCCTTTATAAAACCCTTTGCCACCAAAAACGGTAATTTCTCTTTAGAGGGTTTCAGGCCCCCCACTGAAGTGTTTCAGAACAACAGTGGAGGTGGTTTCAGAAACATTTTATAAAAGTCCATAAAATACCGTTTTTTCGCCTTTAGGCCACACCAATTTAATTTGTTGGTTCTCGGATTTTTTCAGAAAAAATATGAAGCGACAGGGCAAAAAAAAATAAAATAAAAACAGGTCTAGGCATCCTATTATAGGCTTAAATGCTACAAAATGAGCCATGAAGTCAACGCAAAAGGCTGGGTTAAAATTTAAACATTGAATTTTGAACTTTTAATCAAACCACTGCAATGATAGATGGGAAAACTGTAACAACTAGGAAGAAAAGGACTTTCCTCAACTGTTGGGGGCAAAACATGAGCATTTTTCAGTTGATTCAGGACCAGAATCAATTTTTTTTTTTTTGCAAATCAGAAAAAAACAAAGAGGCGAATCCGAGAACCAACAAATTAAATTGGTGTGGCCTTAGACTGGGAATGGTTAGCCCATCAGAAACGTTTTTCCACCCCGAAACCATGCATTTAAGCATTTCTAGTCTATAGTGAGCCTTACACCCCCTATGCTATGATTTAGACCCCTACACTGTCTTTCAACTAATGTAGCAACATTTCTTACTAGGGAGAACCCTATGACCCTTCATAAATTTTTTTAGAAAGTTAACAATTGGTCTCAACAAAATTGTCTTCTAAAGAGCAGTAAATAGTGTTTCAGGGATATGTCGATGAAAGTTAGACATTTACAACATGTAGGTCATGAGATACAGTGAGATACAGTGAGATACAGTATTGCATGCTGCTTGAAACCTCTAACAGTTATCAAATTCTATCCAGTGCTTTGAGAAACAATATACAGATTGATCAGGAGTGTCTCAGAGAGCTATAAATTTGAAGTTTGAAAAGGAAAACACTTGTTACAAGGTCGACATATTTTCACCATTGCAAAGTCAGGACAAGTTAGAAAAGAAGTGACATAAAAATCATTCCAAGAAATCGATGCGGTATTTCCTTAGACGTATTATTGAGTATAAGAAACCAGAAGTGCCCCTGTACAGACCTGGTGGTGGGTAGACTTGCAGCAGCCTGAGTAGCTTTACTGACAGCCAGGGGGCAGGGACAAAGTAGTAGGTGTAGTCCTGGAGGTCTGTGTATGATGAGGTCACAATCTGGGGAGGGATAGGCAGAGACATGGATGATTCCTCTTTACATTCCTCTCTTATCGATCTTTCAAAATGGTACAGCTTTGCAAAAAAATCAACTGCATTTAACTGCTAACATCACTGTCAAAGATACGCCTGGCATTTAGCATGTTCACTAAATCTATTCGCATAAACGCAATTAAAAGTGACTAGAGTTGCTATCTTTGACTATAACTTTGATTATAACAGTATGGTTTGGTTATAACAGTATGGCTTTTGTATAAATATTAGTTTGCTACTGATACCAAGGTACCTTCTTATTCTCCAACACACCTGTTTTAGATAGATTAGATATTTTAAAGGAAAACCTGCTTAGATACTACTGGAGAGTAGTCTTACCCTACTGAGTCGAGAGATGGCCAGGGAAACACAATTCTTGAAGTCCTCCGGGGTCTTCTGTGCCAGAGTGTGGATCAGACTGGTGGCAGCTGTTACTACACCCTAGAGTTAGGCAAAGGTAATGTTAGCCATTCATATTACCATGTGCAATATGCAGCACAGCTGTCAAATAACTTTCCATCTACACGTAAATCGCAAATAAAGGTTGTACAAAACACAATCAAAAACCCCGCATTTCTTGATTTATTTAGAATGTGTGTAAAATCAGTGCCAGCCTCTTTTAAACTGTGTTTATTTCTCGCGTAAAACACATGCAGATGCACATTTAATCATGTGTGGTTATGCTTTATGGATAGCAACACGCGATTGCAGCTTATTACTGCACACGGTTGACAATTGAGATTTAAACAGTGTCAAGATTTACACAACTTTGGATTGAGAAATAGGCATGATAAATACTGTGTGTAAAGCGCATGGGAAGGGAAGTTAATAGAGATTCTCAGTGTACTCACAAATGAATATAAATACTAAGTTCTTGCAGGCTAAGACCTCATTTTGACACACCCTCTATGTTCTTGTACTGCCAGTAACAGTGTGAGTGGACTCACTTCCTCCCAGCCTGCCAACTTGACCTTAAGGTCAATCTGTGGTAACAAAATCTCTCCCCCCCCTTCTGCCACTCTACTGAATACCAACAGACAAGCCAAAACACACACATGTAGACAAACACATCACAAACAATACTTCCAATACCCAGAACTGAAAAAAAAATTGTATACTGACCAGATGTTGGTCGTTGAGAAGATGGCCGACCCTCTGCGTCCATTCGCCGGATGGCACGGTGTCGGGCGATGTGCGGAAGAGCCGCAGCAGACACAGGCAGGCGCTCTGCTTCACCGCGTCAATGGTCTCCCTAAAATGATAACATTTCAACATCTTTAAGTTTAACACTAAGAATTTCAGGTATGGACAATATATTTTTTTAATACTAAATTTTGTCTCCATCACACTGAATATAAGTTAACATGACGTGTCTTGTTTCCCCTGTGCCCCCTTAGAAATCAGCTTCAGAATCTGTATCTATATCAGTATAGACGGTATAAGTATATACAGTTTGGTCAGCCACTGTACGGCTTGCTGTCTTCTCTAGATGTATACACACATGGACGCAGCTCCACACGGCGTGCTGGTTGGTTTATTGCTTAAATGATCTTCAGCACTCAGATAGTTCTTTTGTTGGAATAATGAGGGGATTACTTTTATACTGTTTCATCATAGCGAACCCTGACAGGCTTTGGGAGCGGCAACATGTACTCAGTCTAACAGACCAACATGTTACCTCTCTATTTGACCAAATTCTTCTCTTTCCAGCCGTATCTCGAAGCCAGATAGAGACTACAAATTTTGGGGTATTCCTTTAGTATTTTCATGAAAATTTGCTGAATTTTTTTCATGACATCATCCAATTTGGCAGCACCTCTCCCCTAAAAATTTCTGGGGAGACCGCTGTCTGAACTTAACGGAATACTGACCCTGACACGATGAGTTTGGGGATCTCGGGGGCGAGTGACTCGGCCATCTCCTTACTGCCGATGTTGGCGATACACTGCAGGGCCAGGCAGATGTGGACAGCGTTACGGGACAGGAGGTCGTTCTTGATGGAGCCGATAATCAGACGGATCAGGTCACTGTTGGTGTTGACCAGCACGGAGATAAACAGATAACCCTACAGAGAAGTAAAAAGTAAAAGTCAAGTTTATTGTGCAACAATTGCATTGGATCTGCATTGGATACAATGTATGGCAAATAAAATAACTATAAACAATTTCTACTAGTATTCTAATCTAACTTCAATACATGTATATATGTTATAATGGACTGTTACATTTCACATTGCAGTGACATTGTTTCTCGTTTGTAAAGCATTATGTACATATTGGCCTAGATAAACAGACACAGAGTCGGGGCATGATAACAACATGTTGAACATTTCTCTACTTGTTCCATGTAGTGTTATTTTACTCTTACATGACATCATTAGTTTTTTCCTTTGGCATGTCATTACAAAATGGTACTCATCTTTAACTTTGTCTTTGCAGAGAAGAGAGGGATAAAATTAGTTGATATATATAAAAGGGGTGCTAGTGTCACGGAAATGAAAAGAAACCTACAGTGGGTGTCACTGGAAGACAGAAGAAAAATGTCCAGACTACTCTCATGTCCCGATTAAACGTACCGGTACGTTTATTTTTTTCGGCCCGTACGTCCACCCGGTACGTTCTTATTAGGGACGGTACGTTTATAAATTTTTGGAAAATCGGTTTTTGAAAAAAATTGTCCATACCTGACAGCTGTATTCAGAAAGGCATTAAAAATTTAACAAATTTTAGACGTGAAGCCTTTTCAGCATAGCGGGCCCCTATGCTGTGAATTTGTTCCGCTACGCTGTAATTTTGCCGCTATGCTGTGTTTCCGACCAGCGTAGCGGGATTTTCAGTTGATTTTCACCCTTTTGATCTCGGCTACCGTCGTAATAATCCTTGCTTTAAACTTGATAAAAATAATGTCTTTGCTCTCGCCACAATGAACATATCATAGAACGCAGTTACAAGTAACAAAGAAGTGATTCACAACCTGCTGTGAGTTAATTAATCAAACCCCACAAATTGGCGGCGATAGACGGGCGTGACATACATGTAGGGGGGCGTGACTGTCAGGCAGTCGGGAGCGGCCCGCTAAGTTTTGCCTGTATGTACAAAGCTCAGTACTCGGAAACAAACATTATCACTTACCTCAGTACCTAGTCTTTGAGATTTCCTACCAATTACACCTAAAAACTAGCAGAAATACCCAAATTCTGCGACGTAAACAAGGACCGAAGTGAGAACTTGTACCGACCTGCCCTCCCCTCATGCGTGCGGGCCACATGGCACATGACGGGCGTAAATAAAGCTCTTTTCCCAGAAACCTGGGTGCCATTATGTACGCCACTCAACAGCATACATCCTTTATTGTTGTCCAAACATGTCCATTTTTTTGGCTGTATCGTCTTGCATGGAGAAATGTACCGAAAAATTAAACAGTGCTAACAGGACAGGACGGGCCGCCGCATGCTTGGATAAGTTCATTTCGAGGGACCACGATGTCTCAAATGTAATGTTGTCTACCTTTCAACATCTGTCGATACGATTTTAAATTCAAAATCTAAGCATTAGCATGTAATTATGCCATGCTGTTCCTGGACAATATCATGTTTTTAATCATTTGACAAATGTTTGAAGTATTTCCAAGAAACTTTCCCCCTGCTTACAGAATAAACTCTTCCAAGATGGTGCGCATGCAACACATGTTAGAAATTGACACAGCTGCACAGAAGCCAGTTTTTACGATGTTTTCCCTAAGAATGTTCTTGATTCCGTCGGTAATATAGCTCATTATCAAGTAATTCTACCATTTTACCAATATAATTTACCAATGACACGGGGAAGCACAGCATATTTACCAAAGAACCTCTTGTTGGCTGCTGATGTTGCATATTGCGCATAATGTTGACAGATAAAAGAAACCCTTTGAAGTGTGCTGAGGCTTGGGCCAATTTTGATGTCGCAAAGTTACAACAGTGAATGGAATGGCTCTACACAGAGTCTCTGAGTGACTGAGTATTTTGCTCAAGACCTGTACCAAGCATAATTAACTCCATTTATTATGACCCTTCATGAATTTGTAAATTAATTTTGGCATTAAACCTTAAAAAACTGTAACAAAGATGAAATTTTTTTCAAAATTTGACCCTCAAAAAATTGGTGCCAAAGTTAATATTCATTTCAGAGAAGAGTTGCAAAAAGTAAAAAGAGATTTAGGCCGTGTACTAAGGGATTGTGTTGTAATTGCCACGGTTACGTAGCGGAAAACGTTTGTTGAGGTAAAGTATTACATAGACAGCCTTCTTTTATTACATTGTAATGATGTTGTATTTCCCAACAACAAGTACTAGTACAGTATATTTATATTCCTAATCAAAAGTAATAATGAAACATTTGCCCATACATAAAAGAGCACATTTTAGTACCGTTCACCTGTCAATTTGGTCATTTTCCGGGGGGTACATTTATTCCGGAGGGTATGTTTATTAGACTTTGAAGATTTGTCCGGGGGGTATGTTTATTCCGGGGGGTATGTTTATTAGACTTTGAAGATTTGTCCGGGGGGTATGTTTATTCCGGGGGGTATGTTTATTCGGGACATGAGAGTATGCATGATGTACAAAATGACTAATAAACTGGTGAACGTCCCAACTACTAAGTACCTAATACCAGCCCAGAAGAGAAGAAGAAATAGCCATGCTTTCAAGTACCAGAGTTATCAACCAAGGATTGAGGTGTTCAAGAATTCCTTCCTTCCTAGAACTATCGCAGAGTGGAACTCGCTGTCACCAAGTACAGTAGGGGCATTGTCATTAGATAGCTTTAAACAATGTCTAGAGTTAGAAAAAACAGGTGCTGGCTAGAGCAGTAATATACAGGGTAAAACACAACAAACATTGACTTACGATCTGTTTCTCGGTGTACTTGTTGGAAGACAGGAGGTTGACGGCCTCCATGTGCCCAAAGTCAATGTCATGTCCCAGCAGGAAAATGAAGAGCAGTTTACACACATACTTCTTCTTACTGTATCCATCCAGGGTCTTATCACCTGGAAAATAAACAAACAAACAAACAAACATGAAACTATCGTCAGGTTTCAAACAACTTAGGAAGACAGTGTCAGCCGAACTTTTAAAACTAGTAGACTGAAATAGTGCTGCATACCCACATTTAGGTTCAGGTCCGGATTCAAGTCTAGAGGTTTAGGTTCAGTTCCGGACTACATAACATGGAGGCCAGTACTTGTCACAATGCCCAATGGTAATGTTTTCTTCATTTTGCAGCAAAGATTTTGCAATCTACGGAAGGTTTTAGGTGGTTTGGAAAGAAAAGGGGTATGTGAAATGGTCTTTTATGGTAATAAGTCCGGACTCGATTCTTGACTTTTAGGTTTTTTTGGACTTGAACCTAAACATTATTACAGGTAGTCCGGATCCAAGCCCAGTGAACCGGTACGCAGCACTAGACTCAAAATATTGCAGCGAATAACATTCAAAATCATCTGCACCAGACAAATTTTACCTGCACCACTCAGAATTTAGGAAGTGTGGATCATACTAAAAACTGTTTAGTAGCCATTGCTGTTTTTTCTTTTACGTCTTCTAAAGCTGCAAGCTTTATAAAACTGTATTTCCCTATCTCCTAGTCCTAATATTCCCTATCTCCCATTCTCTATTTGCGAAATCTTTCCATATAAAGGTAGCTACTTTCAGTCACACTCTCACAGATATAAAACCTTTAAAAAAGTTCTCTGATACATCAGGCTTTCTGCAAAATCCTCACATACGTGCAGCGCTAGCCCCGAACTTTCAATGTTGTCACAAAGCTCCAGACCATCCACTCTGCCCTTGGGATACTTTCATACATAAAACCCCTTGAAAAAGCACATAATCTTTATTCATCTATATTTCGCTCCATCTTCTTTTATGACAAGTTTTTGCTCCAGAACACCTTTTGAGAAGGACCCTAGCATGTCTGGGCATGCAGGGTGATCCATAGGAGACATAAAAGGTGGGTTTTCCATATGAAAGGTTGACTTTGGGCTGCGATAACAAGGCCCAGCGGTCATTCTACTGTATCATTCTGCTACATATGGATGGTTAAATCCAGTGTGGAATTTATTATACAGTATCGGGCAGTGTACATGTGGACACAGGTCTAGATTTGCAAAGAAATTCAACCGAAAGTATACAACATTACAGAAATATCTACAATGTATATGCTGAATACTAACTGAAAAGTTATACCACTATATGTGTCTATGCTATATATTTTGAACCTATTTAGTACTAAACAACACTATGAATTAAATGTTTGTTTATTTCTATTTTATACAGAAAATTATTGGGATATAAAGGTTATATAGAAAATGTAGAAATTTGAAAAGATTACAATAGGCCATACCAATTTAGTCAATAATAATTAAATATTGGTTCTCAGATTTGCCATTTTCATTTTTTACTGATTTGCATAAAAATCAATTTTCGAACATTGACATTGAAAATGAAAGTGCCCTCATGCCATTGTCAGTCTTATTTCTTAAAATGTACTGTATATAACTTGGGTCACTCGAAAAAAGTCGAAAAAAAAGAAAGAAAAAAAAGGATAATCGGGCCTACCTATTGACCCTAATTTTTTCCAGACTGAAACAGGAAACACAACAAGTTTTTCCTAGGCCTTACTTAGTTCCAAGTGTGTGGGTGGAGATGGTTGACTTAAGAAATTGGTTCAGGTGGTGTGGGATAATTGCGTGCATGATTTGTACATCGTGTGTGTATCACATTCACAATACAATTATTCTGCTACACAATATGATATGGTAGACACACAACTGTAAGAGACAGGTCAAATATCCAACCTTTACTAATATCCTGTACAAATTATACTACATCACGTTTGCCAGCATTTATGTATCAGGGCTCAAAATACCTTAGCTCCAATTTCACCTGCACTAACAGTGTACAAAATACTTTTTTTGAGCCAGGTTGCCCAGTGGGCAACATACGGCAAAAATTAGGTTGCACATCAGCATTTTAGGTTGCCCCACCTATAAGTTACTACTTTCCTCAAATTAAGTAATGTTACATACATAAGCCTTTGACAATATTTCTAACAGCTTTTAGTTAACTGATACTAGTAATAGCTATTACCTAAAATTAAAAAGCATCTGTCGGATACAGTGGTGCAAGCCAAGTGGGCATGAATTGGGGGGTGGGGGCATTCTTAAAATTCAGGTAGCACACTGGGCTACCTAGGTTCAAAAATAGGTTGCCCCAAGTAAAATTTGGTTGCCCGGGGCAACTGGGCAACCAGGTATTTTGCACACTGACTAACATGTATACGTCGAGCCCTGGTACAATGTATTTTCAGCCCTGAATGTAATACGGACTCCAGTGACATTCCGGCTATTTACATCTCTGTGATTGAATTGAAAAAGATGATACTGTGGGATTCCTTTCTTAGATCCGTGTGCCAGGGGACTGCCTGTAACATCCCCACAGTGGTTATCTCCACCTCCACTGGTACCATCATCGTGTCTTGATGGTGTAATGTTATTATGGAGAACCCCATACTCCAGGGCACTGGTCCATGAATCATGCCAGCTATTGCCTACGTGCTGTGAATTAGTTATCTCTTAAAGGCATCAAATGCAATTTCAGGGCAGCAAAACTGGAAATATTCTGAACTAGAAACTAGGTAACATTTGCATTTTTAGCAAATGCATAATGTTTACCTTTTGAATACAGTCTGTTCTGTTAATTCTTACTTTTAAAAATACATTCATATAGATGGTCAGAGAGGAGTATAAATCCCTCCTGCTATAAAGTTGCAACATCATGTAACCCAACACCAGTTACCATGGTGAAAGATGTCAACAACTCAGGTCATTGACCAGGTCAGAGGTCAGTGTTTGGAAAAGAAGAAGAGGAGGAAACATAGCAAAAACAACATTTTCCTTCTGTAAACATAATAAGGCAATCTATATGATGTAGTTAAGTCTTGTCTAATAAAGGTGTATCCTTTCTATGTATTTAGTATGATAAATATTAATATCCATCAAACATGTTATGTCTGTCAAATGCTCTTTTCCCTCTAGCTCAAAAGGTTGTGAATCAACTGTAATATCAGAAAAGTAGCAATTTTCATTGATTAGAACAGGACATCCATATTAATTATACATTATAGATTACATAATGTCAACCTTTTGCTATATTATATATGCCCCTGCCAATATCCCAAGTAAAACGTTCTAACATAATTCACACTAATAATACTGCTGAGGAGCATTATGTAACATTTCTGAAAATTAAAATAACATTTTATGGCATCTTTAAATAAAGAAATTTTTGTGTGATTGTAATTTACTCCCACATTTTAACATACTGCATTTGTGCAATTACATTTCTGACATTTATGGTTGTTGCTAAAACAGCCCAAACAAGGCACACCTAGTTTTTGGTGCCACCACAAAGTATCAAAAGTAAACAAACATGACTGACAGCTGTGTTTCCAGCTTTTAAACACACTTGTATAAGGCATCATATTTTGGTACCTCCACTTTCTGAATGGCACTTATTTACAATTTAGTAGGGTTCAAATTACTTTAAATATAAAGAAATGACCAGAAAATTTCCTTTTTCTATCTTTGTAATTGTTACATAATGCAGCTTTAAACTAAACAAGGGTGGCTATTTGTAACACTCCTATCTAGCACTCATAATGCGACCTTATCTAATCCAGGTTGGTGAGGTGGAGTCCCCGAGGTTGGCTTAGATTGATAACAAATGACCTGTAGGCCTCTAGGAGACAGGTTGGAATAATGATAAAGACATCAGGCAAATGTAACGATGTACTACAGTACTACAGGTGTACTCAGTGTCTGTAGGAATTGATTTTAAATCTGCATAGTTCTCACCAGGCTGTTTGAGTGTAGGGCCCCCTATGCTGTGATTTGGACCCCCTACGCTGTGATTTATTTTTAGCCCCCTACACTGTGTTTCAACCAGTGTAGGGGTGTTTTTTGTGGGCAAAAGCTTCATAAATCTGTCAAAAAAATGAAAATATAACTTTAAAATGAAGCTATAACAAAGGCGGAAAAAAACTGTCTCCAATAAGCAAGAAACATTTTGATCATTTTGCTGATGAAATTCCTTTTTGCTGCCTATGGGAAAAGGTGTCAGGGTGATCAATTATTAATTAATAATTCATAACCCTGACCCAGCAGACTTCATTAGCCATATAACCTTACCTAGTATGGATGATACATGTGACCCCAAATGACACATTCTTTATCAATCTAATATAGCTTCAGGGTTAGAAATTTTACTGTTTATTCCACTTTCTTAAACTCTGCTGCACCAAAAATTTAGCATTCAAAGACTGGGCTATAGTAGAAATTTTTAGTAAACTCTTCACCAATAATTTGTTGGTTCTCGGATTTTTCCAGAAAAAATATGAAGCAAAAGGGCAAAAAAAGTAAGAATGAAAACAGGTCTAAACATCCTATTTATAGCCCCAAATGCTACCATGAAGACAAGACAAAAGCTGGGTTAATATTTAAACAACGAATTTTGAACTTTTAATCAAACCACTGCATTGATAGATGGAAAAATTGTAACATCTGGGAAGAAAAGATCTTTCCTCAACTGTTGGGGGCAAAATATGAGCATTTTTGAGTTGATTCAGAACCAGAATCTTTTCTTCTTTTTTTTTTTTTTACAAATCAGAAAAAAATGACGAGGTGAATCCGAGAAACAACAAATTACTAGTAAGTTGGTGTGGCCTTGCAATATATTCTAAATCTGCTAGTAATAAAAATCAATCCCTCTCCCAAACAACTAGAATCACAATTTGTTTATCTTACTTGAAAGTTGAATATTTGAGATCAAAATAACACAGGCAATTAATTGTACACTTGCCACTCAATATGAACCATGCCTGGAAAAAGTCTGGTTGTCTGTCTATTCAGGGACATCTTTGGTTGCAAATCTATGAATCATTAATAAAATAATACGGCATCATAAAAAGCTCCTTTTCCTTCCTACTGTAAAATACAACCACTGACAAAACTAATGCATTTACAGTACCCTGTTGATCGAGTGAGATCAAGAGGTTTTAAAATACGCAATTAAAGATGCAGCCTATTATAATAATTACAGGAAAAGTAGACCTGCTCCAATTATGTAGATCTCTTAGTTTGAAGCAGCCTACTGATAAATTCCAACCCTGATCGACAGGTTGTTGGGAATTGCTTATTAGGCCACAGCAAGTATATTTTATGGATAGCATCCTCTGCAGACTCTAAATCTTATGTGAGTCTGCAGAAAAAAACAAGGCGGACCAAAAACACAAGATTCCTACATTTTCCAATTTTGACATCATAAACCTTGTTAAACAAGAAATTATACCTACATTGTATGTGTATATTGTTCTATATGTTAACTGCCGAATCAGAGCCTTGTCTTGTCTTGTCTCCTCTCTTCATACTTATCTGCCATCCACGTTCTGTCATAGCAACAGACATCTTTGCTAATTTTCGGCATGTTGACCATTGTCAGAAGGAAACAAAATTTCTTGTTTTTCCCCCCAGAATCAAGCAAAAATTAATACGCGCGCTGATGTCATCCATAAACATTACTTGCTGTGGCCTTACTCAGAAGTACATGATGTGAGATAATGTAGTAAGGCAGGCGTGGATTCACACAGCAAGATGTGCTGCTATCTGTAGAGAATGATGAGAAAATGGTGTCCCAGAGGCCCTCCCCGTTATTTGTAAGTCATAAATTGTAAAGACGTTGAGTCGGGTTGACTGACTTCATACATAGATCAGTGGGAAGGGCCTACAAGATTGTCTGCAGTTGTGTGTTATAATAAGCAGGGCTTGAAATACTGGCTGAATGTATGCTCCTTTGTGCACATAAAATTGGAGCTGTGCATCTATTAACTAGAGTTCCCCGATCTCATACCTTCGCCAAATGATGTTAATCTTTATGACTGACAAATTATCGATTAGATTATTCCCCCCTGATTTAAAAAATAGGAACCTAATTTTCATGAATTATATCATTTTATCATAATCTCAACCAAAAGACAGTCTGATATTAACAAACAATGCATTCTAGCATTTCCTAATAAATTATGCAAATGAGGTCCTGATTTGAATAAATTATGTTTAATGATGTTCACCTCAATTTAACTTTCAAATACCACAAGTATGAAATTCCAGGCAGTTATCATTACATAATTATAAAATTTCCTCATTAATTATGCAAATTAAGTCATTATTAACATAATCAATATCTTCCCTTGTTTCTTTCGTTGTCAATTACCAATGTCGCAAGCTTCAATTGTCGTATCATGGCATGCAGATGATTTATAGAATTTCCCCATAAATTATGCAAATTACATCCATATTTGCATAATTGTCACATAATTATATTAAGCATCACGTAAGCTACCTATATACCAAAAACCACGACGATCCGTCAACTGGTTCTTGAGTTATCCCCTTTTGAATATTTTCAAGAATATATCCCTGCAGTTCCAGAGCAAGCCGCTAGGGGGCCTAAACTCACGTCACTTCTTCCCCAGCACAAGAGCTACCTACCATCCAAATTTCATCACCATAGCATGTCTAGATCATGAGATATCAAAACCGGAAGTTCAGGTGCAGTACCATAACAAGCCGCTAGGGGGTCCAAAATCTAATCATTTTGAGGTCTCATCAAGACCTACCCAGCTACCAAGTATCAAGACAATCCATCAAGGCCTTCTCAAGTTATCGTGTTTACAGACACACACACACACAAACACACACATACACGAACGCCCCTGAAAACATAACCTTCTTGGCGAAGGTAATGATTCAGTGTACAAAATACTTTTTTGAACCAGGTTGCCCAGTGGGCAATCTACGGCAAAAATTAGGTTGCCCATCAGAATTTTAGGTTCACCGTTGCCCTACCTGTAAGTTACTACTTTCCTCAAATTAAGTGATGTTACATACATAAGCCTTTGACAACATTTCTAACAGCCTTTAGTTAACTGATTCTAGTAATAGCCATTAATACCTAAAATTAAAAAGAATCTGCCGGATACAGTGGTGCAAGCCAAGTGGGCATGATTTGGGGGGGGGGGGCATTCTTAAAATTCAGGTAGCACACTGGGCTACCTAGGTTCAAGAATAGGTTGCCCCAAGTAAAATTTGGTTGCCCGGGGCAACTGGGCAACCAGGTATTTTGCACGCTGTGATTACAGTTATTTTATTGAGCACATTTGCAGAACGTACTGTGCATGAGCAAAACACGTTCTGCATTGTGCATAGCAGTGTACTTTGGCAGAATGTCTCGTTACTCCGTGAAGGAGGTCAGGACCTCCGGACGGAGTGTTGTAATCGGCTGATTTTTCATGTTCGCAGTCAAAACACTGGGTTCTCTTTGTGTAATCGGCACGCAATTTTATACGCCGTCTGCGGGCATGCCCGTGTTGATGCACGAATGTGTATTTTTGCCGTTGCTGCTTTCGCGGTCAATGTAATATCGCAGACGCACCCCTACAATTACGAGGCGAATTGGAATGGTCCAGAAAAACGCGTTGTTTGGAATAGCAGTGGGGTTCAAAAAAGTTCATGCAGATACGGGGTGGTTTTTATAAGTGGTTCCAGATGTTTTTGCCCATGGTTAAGAGATGCCAAGTTTTTTGGAAGATGTTCGCAGCCAAAACGCATTCTTCCGTACGTCGCATTTCTGTGTAATTTCGCATGTGGTGTTGCATTATGTCCGGGATGATGCACGTCTTTTTATTTTTACCGTAGCTGTTTTGATATTGGAGTAAATGCTTATTTTCGAAACATCCCCATTTCTTTGAAATGGTTTCGTCCGTTTATGCAACTGTTACTGCGCTAATGACGACCAGTCGCGCTGTCCTGATACACCGCGAATGTGCGAGTGTTCCCTGTAGACAGTCCCGGGAGTCATTTTTTTGCACATTCCAGGAGCCAAACCAAAATACGTTCATGAACCGAGTACCAAAAAACCGAAACGTGAAAATCGGATGATCGGACCTGATGTACATTTCTCTTTCTATAGATTGTACACACAATACACACATCTTTAGATAATCTGGCCATGGCAGGTTAAAAAAAAAGTAACCCTGAATCATACTAGATTAGCGTAAATGCATGTTAATGCGTTCAAAACAAGGAAAAAATTGTTTCCGGGTATTAATCTCTTGAATCACGGCGCTGAATATTGACGCAAAAATATTTCGGGCATCGCGCGCCCTTCCCGCGTCACGTGTAGGCATCTCGCATCTCTGATTGGTTGTTGCGTCTTAAGATGACTGAGCCGACGCGCGTTTAAACAATTTTTCTTTGTTCGATTTATCACACTTCACAGAGAATTGTCGCCAATGGCTACTTCTTTTTGTTGCAATATATAATACTTCACGGAGAATTGTCGCCTATGGCTTCTTGTTCAAGGTTGTATTCGCTTATTGTAGGATGGAACCCCATCTATAGTTTCAAATGATGTGTCAGAAAAAAATATTGTCTGCAACAGGCAATATTTCGATGCAACTCTGACCAAACATCCAAAGAAAACCTGCTTGCAAGTTCATAACATTGAAGAGTCAAACAAATTGAAGGGGACATTTTGCTGTAAAGTGAAAATTTGAAAAACAATGTTAAGTAAATGTACTTTCTTTATTAGCCATTATGTCTTTCACACCTCTTTTGGTACACAAAGGCAATTAGTCATGTAATTAGGACCTCTTAAAAGGTGTGTATTGCCATGTGTATTGAAAAGTGGGAAACAATACATTGTTGCTCCTTTTATAGCTTGTAGAGCAAACAAAAAAATTGATGTATCATGTAGGCTTATGAAAGATACACAAGATTACCAGATAAGATGTCCAACATTAAGAAAATATAAAGAGATCAATATTACCTACAAAAGTACTAATAGGCATTAGCATTCAATACAAGCGGTTTAGTTTTGCTCATACAGGATTAGTGTTACTTCAGGTGTAGGTAATTTTCATGCACAGGTTTGCACTGATAAATCCAAACTCTAACTTCAAAATCTTAAAGGAGTACTACAACAAAGAGTTTATCATTTCTGCGACACTTAGATTTCAAGACTTAGACTGTATACTACAAGTTGTACATTTTTTTAAATACCTTAACACACATAAACCTTAATATTTGGGTAAAAAAAAATTTGGGCGCATAGCTCAAGCAGTATTTCGAGTCCATGTATATGTACATGTACATGTACTAAGATATTAAATTACAACGTACCAAAATGAAATAAGTCTAAGTAAGATGCAAGTGTACAGGTCTAAAACAGTATAGTTTTTTTACCTCTAACTTAGAGTCTAAGAGTAACAGTAAACTGATAAAGTACTGATATATCATAATCTGGAAACTGCTGTTTTATGGTTTGCCCTCAAAGATCTCATAAGAGAATTTTTTATCTAAATCCTACAGAAATCCCACCAAACCCATATGCCGAGATTATATCACGACTGCAACCAGCCCCCGCACAATACACACACATCTACAAAAAATCAATAGAATTTTACGAGCGGCACTTACCCATGTACCCTGCCACTAAGGACCTTTTCTGTGACAAATGTACAGGGCACTCAGGGCTGTTCTATTCTATCAACCAAGTTCAACATAATGTAGGGGTAGGGAGCTAGTTTTGATTGTTTTCTAGGTTCATTATAAAATGGTAAAATGGTAATTCATGGTAAAATTATACTTTTATCTGAGGCCACACCAATTTAATTTCTTGGTTAATGGATTCAACTGCTTCATTTTTTTCTGATTTGCAAAAAAACAAAAAAAAAAAAATGTCAGAATCAACTGCAAAATGCTCAATATTTTGCCCTGAACAGTTGAAAACAGTCCTTTTCATCCTACTTGTTACAGTTATTCCATCTTTCAACGGAGTGGTATCATTAAAAGTTCAAAACTCATTGTTTAAATTTTGAACCAGCCTGGTGTGTTGACTTCATGGCTCCTATCGTACCATTTTAGGCCATAATAGGATGCCTAGGTCTGTTTTTATTTTTTTTATTTTTTTTCACCCGCCCGCTCCATTATTTTTCTAGTAAGATCCGTTAACCAAGAAATTAAATTGGTGTGGCCTAAATTTATAATAATTCTATGTATATACTATTGATATCTAAAGGTCCATTATTTTCTAGCCACGTAACGAATAAAAATCTGGGGCAGGTGAGTCAGATCATCCATCTTGATTACATTATTACCCTAACAATGTTTTTATGAAGCATGTTCGTCGTCCTTAAGTAGGTCTAGTCATTAAATAGGCCATAAAATGGGCCGGGGGATACGCATGAACAGGCTCGTAATAATCATGTCACGGCTGAGGGGGAACATAGCGAGCGAACAAGAAAATTTGATTGTCAGAGATGAGGTAGACTGTCTATATGATTACTCCACATGGTATCATCTAGTATGTTTCCACTTTTATACATGTAACATGTCCCAATTGTGTCCAGCACTGCAAAGTCTGCCATGCGAGGATTGAACTAGGGCTGCGTACAGGTACAGGTACCAGTACCAGGGGTCGAAATTCATTTTTGGGAATAGGTGCACTGGTGCACCCAACCAGCATGCAAAATATCTGCAAATTTTACTTGGGGCAACCTATTTTTGAACCTATTAGCCCAGTATGCTACCTGAATTTTAAGAATGCGCCCCCCCCCCCCAAATCATGCCCACTTGGCTTGGTTGCACCACTGTATCCGGCAGATGCTTTTTAATTTTAGGTATTAATGGCTATTACCAGTATCAGATAACTAAAGGCTGTTAGAAATATTGTCAAAGGCTTATGTATGTAACATTGCTTAATTTGAGTAACTTGTAGGCGGGGCAACCTAAAATTCTGATGAGAAACCTAATTTTTGCCATAGTTCAAAAAAGTATTTTGTACACTGCCCAACATAAAAAAATTGGGTGCACAAAAAAATATTTTAGGTGCACCATATAAGATAAAATAAGTAGAATGCCTGCAAAAACTATAATAATTGTAATATTTTTTCTGACACTTGGATGTTAGGAATATGCTGCAACTACTATATTTAACATTTTTACATACGTTAAGCCTAAGAAAATGTTTGGGTCCACTGGTGCACTCACAGAAAAAAATTGGGTGCACAGCTCCAAATGTAGGTGCACTAAAGGTGCACATGAACCCAGTATTTTGAGCCCTGGGTCTACTTGGAAGTAATGTAAGTAGGAACTGGAAGTGTGTTTCACTGGGATAGAGCCAGTAGCCATGTGGTCTGATCTAACAGGAAACTGGCATATCCTGATTCTATACTTACAGGGGAGGGCTCACTAATTACATGTAGGGGTCTGAGGTAGCCTTGATTCTATACTTACAGGGGACAGGCCACTAATCATCCTGTCTGGGGGAAAATTTATATATAAACACAACACAACAGTATCAGGGAATATGCAGGTTAGTACAGGTAAAATTGGAGTTATGCAGGTATTTTTTATATTTTTACCTGCACATTACCTGCAAACGGTCTATGTATTGGGCTTATGATAATAATGATATCATAAATAAAGTAGGTGTATGTGGATTTTCATTTCTTGCATTGGCTGTTACAATTTATGAATTAAAAAAAAAAAGCGACGGTTTCTAAAACAGTTTTTAGTACGATCCATACTAAATTCTGAGTGGTGCAGGTAAAATTTAAAGTCTGGTGGACATAATTTTGAATGTTACATGCACCATTGTACAGAAAAAAAATATTTTTAGCTATGTACATAATATTGGTCTGCAAAAACTGCAAGTGAAAAAATTTATTGGCTAAAACATTAACCACACAAAGCGTATTCAAGATGCTTGCTAGCAATTGGAGATCCAGATTAACATTACTATTAATACTACTAATATTTATTAACATGCTGAATTCACACACTGTGATTAATATATGAACAAAATGTCAGATTTGGAAGTCAACTGAGCATGAAGCTTTTACCAGGCTTGCTTCATGCACACTGACTCTGAACCCAGGCTGCTGAATATGAAGTATGAAATATTGCTGTGAAGTGTCAAGTTACATGAATGTCAAGCTGTACTCAGAAGGGCAGAGGGGATATATCAAGGAAACATTGTCTGGGCCATGCAAAATCTGTTTTCAGGTTCAATAACAGATTTTCCTTTAACTTAAAGTCATCCAATGCAATTTCAGGTCGCCAAACCCCCCCCAAAAAATATATATATATTCTCGATGAGGAAATCTGTCCGATATTTACTGCCATTTCTGAACACATTTTTTGCATCATTTCATATTTAAAGCAAATTTGACATAGCCCCAAAATAAGCTTCGTGACCTAGGATCCCTTTATTTTTGGGTACCACCCATAACTAGCTAGGACCAGTTTAGAATACAAAACGTAATCGTTTTCTGTTACACAGTAGTGCCTTGTAGATATTAGTTTGCTCTGGAATAGGGCTGATTCAACTTAGGCCACACCGTCTTAATTTTATGGATGACATCCGCGCACACATTGATTTTCGTCTGTTATCAAAAAAAAAAGATCACGTCATCTGAGGCTCTGGCCTGGATAGTCCATGGTAGCTTGCTATATAGCGACAATACGGAGCTGGTGGTAACCCTGGAGGATGGCACCCAGGCTACCAAAGCTCCACGACTCAACACCTCAGTACACATACGTACAGTGCCGATTCATAAATCCGCAAAAAGCCAGCATGTGCCGGCCTAGCGTATATGTTGCTATGTTCTGCCGCAAATTTACAATACCAGCTTTGCCTTTGTATTCCTGTGGTTTAGTAGCATTTTTATTTTTCGCCGGATTTTTATTTTATTTGCCCACGCGCACTAGTTTGGGGGTCTTCAGAGGACGTCATCCATAAAATTAAGTTGGTGTAGCCTTACACTAAAAAAATGACCAGAAAATTGACTTTGAAAATCCAGTCTTAATGCCCTGAAATTGCTTTGGGTGCCTTTAACCAACCATACTTTACTTTAAAGTTTAAATCATAGTTTGACAGTTGGCTGATATAAAGAGAAACATGGGAAAGGTATAAGGTATTAAAACATTAGCATGGAAAATATCAGAAATCTATTTTCATTTTTCCAAATGGAATGACCTATTAGTACTACATTCGTTGGGTTCCTAATATTCATACTGCAATACACGTATATGAAGGCTTACAGCGGAATTGCCTTGTTGTATATCTACATGGACAAAGGTTTAGGGTCATTAACTACGATTAGTGTCATGATAAGTGAATTGGGCACTAAACTTTAATTCACCTTTGTTTCCGGGCCAGCGAATCTGATCTCTGATTACTAGTGGGTGGGTGCGTGTAGGAAGTACTCTTGAATAGCAATACGTAAGGCAGGTATTTCAATCAATGTTGAGTTAGCTCTGTCAGACGTGTTATACATGGTTGAACAGTTGATATACCGGACTACCCATCAGTGCACTTATCAATGAAAATCACGGGAGTAATATAGCCGTAAGGCCTAGGAAAAAATGTTGTGTTCTAGGCTTCTACTTCTAGCTGGCATGTATATTTCTGTCATTTGAGAAAATTTTGTGATCATGACAGATGAAAAATTTGTCACATCCATCATCTTTGACAGACAAAAATCGTTTTTTTACAAATGTGGAAAGAGAGGTCATTAAATTAAGCTTAGTCTGCCAGCAAAATGTAGCCTTCAAAATGTTGGAAAGAGCATTTCAGAGGGTCAGAGTGTCAAAATTTTCCCCCTAGGATTGTTGTGTTACGTGTTCGACATGATGTTACATCAAACAAAACTGAGACGATGTAAAAGAAATTTCAGGCTGGGTAAAACACTGATTTCTGGTTCCAGTCCTGAAAAAAAATAGGGTCCGTGGGTACCATTAGGGATTGTCTTCTTTCTTTTTTTCTTATTTGTTTATTGTAATGATTGTTACGACTTGAGGTACTAATAAATATTTGGTACTGAGTCTGAAGATACATGTAAATCCATAGTTGCTAATGCTAAACGACTTATTAGTATGAGTTTGCAGTTTGATCTACTAAAATCTATATTTCTGTCTGAGTGCTGCAGGTAAAATTTGTCCTGCGCAGGCAATTTGCATGCTATCTTCACCAGTGCAGGTACATGTATACAGAAAAAAATTACCCTGCCTATCTACTAAAAGGTAATGGTATTATCAAACTGTTTAGAGTGTGTACTGTATTTGGCATGTGTATTCAAACTCGACTCTGAGTGTGAGAAACACAGCTGATAATACATAATTAATAGCGGCTCAGATTTTTACGTCCCTTCATTGCTTTTGAAATCCAGGCTTTGGGCGAATAATAAAGCATATTTGTGTGCACGGTATATTTTTATGTGGCTGTAGCAAAGGCATGATATCAAGGGTAACACAGAAATTTTACACCTACATATCAAAAATAACTGCTGACCTACATAGACCAACAGTTTATATATTAACAGTTAGTCAAACACGTGGTTACAGTGTGTTGGTGGGAGGGGTGTTGACAAGGTAAACCAAGTACGCACCTTTGAATTTGGATCTAATGTTTGCCAGTTCCTTGTTTATCCGCTTCTGCTCTGCTTCTTTGCTTTTACCTGAAAAATAGTTTGGAAAAAAAAACTGTTAGAGGACTTTGTACACGTACATGATTGTGTTATTATCATCAGTAGCAGGGTTCTAGCTAGCACAATGTAGCGTAGGGGCCCCCTATGCTAAAATTTTGACCCCCTACGCTAAATTTCCCCCCTATGCTATAATTTTGACCCCCTACGCTAAATTTCCCCCCTACACATACAGCATAAGGGCATTGTGACTGTATTTCTTTGTTCAAGAATGCCAGATCAAATGTGGAAAATTAACAATCAAGGATACATTGTACATACCTTAGAAATAACATTTTTTTCCCTTTGGGTATCCCTCAAATGGCCCCTTTTTAACTCAAATTTTTAAAAGCTCCGTACCACGGAGGGAGGGCCCACTGACAGGCGGCCAGTACCACTACGCTAAAATTACATCCTAGCTAGAACCCTGAGTAGAAAACCGAAATGAATGAAACACTTACACTTGTACGGAGTACAAAGAGGTCATTCTAAATCTGATCCGATTTACATGAGAGTAAAGACCTGGCGGCACAAAAAATGCTAACGTTCAGATCGTACGCCAGCCCTCGACGTAACATATGATTTGATCGCACGTTCTTGGTGTGCGTCAAACTTAAAGTAGTCCGAAACAGGAAAAATTTGACGTACACAGTTTTCAGTGGTCGTAGCCACTATTAGAAAGGGGGAGTAAGCTAGATTCGCATTTTGGTTCTCCTTCAAAATTCTTATGTTTTTGTACTTTCAAAATATTGGATGAAAGGGTATCTTCTTTGTTGAGTAAATTTGCGTTTTTAATTTGACAAAATGACACAATGACATACGATATGCTCCATACAACTATGAGTATGATACTGGACACAATCCAAGTCCATCCTTTTGCCTTAATAAAGGACTCAGGAACAGAAGCTTCCATTTAGATTTACATGTACATTGTATATGGAAACAGAATGTCAAGTCACAATCGACAATGACAAAGCTACTGTCATATCAACCAACCAGCCTCTCTTTCTTTTTCAGTCTCGCTGGACAGAAAATACTTCATTTCTGTTTTCTCGAATATGCGATTCATGACATGGAACTCATATTTTTATCTTTTTAAACATCTGTATGTAATTTGTGAATTTGTACTTTTGTTATTGTTCCTGTTATAATATGGGCCTTTGTCCTATAGCAAAGAATAAATAGATAAATAAGTATTATAAATAAACAAATTTTGCTTGCCAAATTTGCAAGTCGTTATGATTTTTTTTCAGGACTATGATATTTTTTTTTTCTACAAATGATCACAGGTGGGTACTTTGAGCACTGGTTTTAGTGAAATACTTATAAATTATGAAAAAAAATTCTGTTTACCTGGAATGGAAATTTATTTTTGAAACCTTTATCTCATAAATAAGAAACATAAATAAACTGTTGAAGAGTTCCCAAACCCTTCACCGCCCCCCTCCCCCTTTTCACAGGAAGTACAGGGTGGGGCGTGCTAGCATGACGTCCACCAACCTGCGCCCCCCTCCCCCCTTAAAAACCACAACTTCAGTTTCCTGTGGAACGTTTCACAACAAAAAACACACCTTTTACTTATAAACATACTCTACAGTTTTCAAAATATTGACATGACACTACAGTGTAAGCAAAAATGTGCAGTGGTTCCGGTAGTTTTCTTTCTTTTCTTTTTTTTGCAAACGACTTACACAGGAAGCGGCTAGGCCACTGGTTGAAACTCTTTTTCGCTTTCCCGTAAAAAATTATTTTTCCCTCAAACACCGTTACACGAATGAATAATTAGTCTTATCTAAACCTAATTACCTCTCTACAACCGCTACACAGTTGTAGTTTGTAGCATTCTATCTTTGTGGGATGAAGAATTGTGCCTTATCTGAATCTGTGCGTAGGTAAATAGTGGCAAAAAGAAAAGATTTATATGGTCAAATTTTTGGGGAGGGGCGGCAAATATTTCCCTAACGTCCCGTGTGTCAGTCCTGTGACAACTCGGCACAAATCTGATACCGAGAGCCGCCGAAATCACCCTGCTTTCTTCTTAAACGGCAGACTTTAAAGTGTTTTGTGCATATCTATACGAGCTCTAGTCGCACGTGTGTGATTGTAAAAAGAAGGTAGACCAAAACGCGTACTTTGTGTATAACGTTCCCACAACCAACACTGGGTGGTACCGCCACATCCTTTCGCCATAAACGTACAACTCGGCGACCTTTCGACCCTGTAAACTACGCTGCGCGACTCAGGAGATGTAGGAGAGGATAATCTGAACGAACGTGGAGGTGTGGAGGAGTAAGGGAGGGGAGTACTCACAGTTTCTGATGTCGGAGATGAACACGGCGAGGCCGCGCATCCCGTCTCCCTTCGCCACGTTGGGCATGATCTCGGTCCCCCTGGCGAACGATCGGAACTCGCTGGCGAGCTGAAATCAACGTCACAACAAGGAGGTTCAGAGCGGGCAGCCGCTACAACAAACGTTCGTACACAATCCCGGGAGTTAGGAGTCCCTCCGGGTGCAGGTTTCGGTGAGATGAGGGGTTTTCTGTACGGTGGAAGTGGGGTGGATTTGCGCGTGAATGTCGGCCGCGGCACGTCAGAGTCAGAAAATGGCCGCCATGTCCGCTCGGCACCAGGACGAGGCTACCAACCCACCCCCTTCTCACGTGACGGCGCGGCGGGACGGAGCGACGCACAGCGGACAAATTTAGTACTACAGTCTTCAACTGCATGTACAATGTACATGTATATCTTGTGTACTAGTACTCGCCCAGTTGTCAAATGATATCAGTGGCCTATAAAACCAGGCTTCGGAAGCGGCTGGAAAGAGAAGAGATTGGCCAAACAGACGAATATGCTAGGGGAGTCAGTGCAGCAAATGTATACTCCCGTAGCGGACCAAGCCCCATGGCATGCTATTCGTCGGCAAATTTCTACTCTTTCCAGAGCCAGTTCTAAAGCCTGCCTGGCAGAGGCTAGTCAATATTATGAATCTACATATAAGGAAGGAAGAGTGCGAAATGCCTAGATATAGATCCACGAAACTTCTTTGCTTGCTAGAATAAGTAGAATGATTTCGCAAAGTGGAGGTCGCAGTTTGGAAGGTGACAGAGTCACAGTTGCAATTTTTATCAGCAATCAGTCAATCAAACTACCTGTTTTGTCTGATTGACTGAGTTAGAGACTGAAATAAACTCGCCCCTTTACTGTTCTCATGTAATCGCCTGTATTCACGTTTTATTCAATTTGATCATTCCCTGCATGAATCAAAGTATAAGATGATCTAAGATGGATGAATTATCTTGATATTGTACGCGTCAGACGGTGGACTCATATAGTATGACAACGTGTTAGAAGAGACGCCTAGTGGCGACTAATAATCATGCAGACAGATATAGGTATTCGAACTCATCCATGAATGACGATCTTTATTGCACATTCTTGCTTGTGAGCACAGTGGGCTAAGTACAGGTCACAACAAAATACGACGAACGCTTAACAGATATAATAAACAAAAAAAAACTTACTATGATTAGATCAAGGACATTAATGTCCTTGATTAGATGAATTCAAATTTTCCTTGCCTTTCAGCTCATCAAGTAGGCAAAATACTATCCAATTGGCTCCCGAAAATCTGCGACAGGGCGCACAAGGCTTCGAAAGCGGGTGGAAAGAATAGAAATCGGCCAAAATAGACGGAAAACATGCCAGGGGAGTTGGATATTCATTTACTGCACCCGGGGAAATGAATGCTATCCTACAAAGACTATTAACAACTAATTGTTAAGACAATCTCTTTCAGGCGCCAGGTACTAATTGTTGCCTAATTAACTCTCGTTTAGAGAGTACTAGTAGATACGAATTACGCCCAGGCGTTTACCACCCCTGTCTAGAATCATGGAGTTAAAATCTTGATTTTAACTCCATGCTAGAATGAAAAGAAGACCTTATCGATATCTTCGAGAATGGTGTCGTTGTAACGATTTTACCGAACTTGGTGGAAAATTTCCATAACATAAGTACTGTATGTTCTCCATTTTTGTTATTGGCTCAAATATATATAAAAAGCAATAGTTTATAATGCATGAGAATGACATATGTCTATATAAAGGTTATGGTCATTAAAATGATCTCTACAATGTTTCCAAGAACAAATTAAATGTACGCAAATTGAATAATTTTGAATTGCGAAAGATCTAAGTAAAGACAGCTGATGTACGATAGTATCGAATGAGTCAAGATGGCGGCCGTCTTGAAAACTTGGGTCAAATAAAGGAAAGACTTCTTCTCCAAGGAGTCAAGGACATATTACAAGTGCCACGGTAAGTGTGCGCTTCCTTGTTATACCGAGCTTACAAATTCCAGGTAGGGGTGGGAATGTAACAATAGTGGTCGCGCTGTCAATTTGTAACGTAAGGTGTGTGTGACACTGTGTGTAGTGGCGTCGCTGATATACATGAGGCTAACGTAGCTGCGTAGATCTTTCATGTGTTGATACGTGTATAATAACGTTACATTACACCACAAGTTGCCGTAGAAATTTTAGTAAGCCATTCTAGTAAAAGTGAATCGATAGTGGCAACCAAAACAATGCTAGCGTAACTTGCTGAGCGAGGGCAATTTAAGAAGTTTAGAACAATTTTAGAACAGATTGGCGAATCAGATTGGCCTATGGGAGGGCGGCGTTGTTCTAACTTTGGTGGCGGTATTATAGTGCGATGTTGGGTTTGTAATAGAATAAATCGTTCTCGAAGACGCAAAATAAACACAGATTAGGGTAAAAATGCATTTCTTGGAACGGGCGATGGCTCTACACTACAGTTTTAAACTGTTGGCGTCTTGTTCATGTACTTAGTATATTGACGTGACATGAGAGACATCTAGCGGCGGGTCACTATAATAACAGGCAGACAATGATTCACTTCCTTCCATGGAAAAGCTTGATTTTCTTGTTGTTTAATTCGTACAGTTCGATTTGTTTTCTGAATTTTGCTACAAAGTAAATGTAGTAATAAAAGAAAATAAAAATCCAGTCCTCAAATGTTTGTTTGGACTTCAAAAGATCAATTTTTGTGACCCGGAAGCATGATCATGAATGCACCTGTCGCCGCACAAGACGAAATAATGAAAAAAGGAGAGGAAAATGTATAAAAATATGGAACGCTTCACGAATTTGCGTGTCATCCTTGCGCAGGGGCCATGCTAATCTTCTCTGTATCGTTCCAATTTTAGTATATGTGTTGCCGAAGCGAACACGACTGTACAAGGAATCACTCCTGTATATATAGGACGATATTTATTGTCTGTTTCAGCCAGTGGTATACTTCCAACAACCGATCTGAACGTTTGCCAGATTCCATTTCTGTGAGGCAACAGTATACAGTACAGCTGCCTTCCAAAATATTTCAGTACTTTAAATTACCCCTCTTAGGGCCCCAAAATCACCATACGGAGCATAAGTGTACCGTTTTAAACCATTTTACATGCCCACTTTCGCAGCGGTAGCGTGCTCTATTTAGATAAAGGCGAAGGGGCGTCATATGCGCATGCGTGAATCAGGTGGCCCCCTGTAGCTGTATTGGACAGGTGCCATCTGGCGAGGCAGCTGCACCTAACAGAGACCCCTTGGGACACCTGACAAAGAAATACCGCTTAAACGGTTAAAAACGCCTTATTTCAGCAAAATATGTGCTCAGGAAATAATTTACTAAAATTCAAAATTTTAAGTGTTGTCACTTTAAGAATCCCGTCGTAAAAATTCCAGAGGCGCCGCCAAAAACGTCCACTTTCGGTAAAACAAAATCTCACACACTTCAGCTGCGTCTCGCCAGGTGTCGCCACTGTACTGTAAAGTTTACAGGGTGACGTCATTACCAAGGAGACGTATTGAAACATGGCGGCCGCCTGGTTGGTGATTTGATACCCACAACATCACTTCGACCCGCCTTTTTGTCTTGCTAGATAACCGTTCGTCTATATTTTCATGACCTATGCTTGGAAAACTTACCAGGTAACCAGGGGACGCAATTTAGGTAAGTAAAATCGTTTCGTTTCGTTTTTTTCGGGCCAGTTTTCTTCGTGTGTTCGTCGTGTTTTGGTTCTGCACACAAAGCGTACGGAAATATGTCGACCAAATGGGGAGGGGGGCATCGGAAAAACATCTTCTTTTTTAACGAATCTCATGATGCCTTCATGATGTTTATGATGTCTTTATGCTTGTGGCTAGTTCCTAATTAGTTGGCGTATTCTACGAGGTTTGTCTTGTTGTCTAGAGTCTGTATCACGCCCAGCGACTTTGTGTTTAATTTTGTTCGATGTTCTATTTTCACAAGGACCCACTAATTATGTTCTAATTAGTCGTTCATTAGCACATGATCAATACTTGTCAATCCAAAAGTACTGCACAGAGTGCTGCTGCGTCTCAAAAATACAAAACTTCCTAATCATTAATGTTATCACTTAAAAATTGTTGTATTCGAGAGAGATTTCAACGTAACCATTTAAAATCTATCTGTGATTATGAATAATTACTGGCCAATTGTATAATACTTGGGATTTACACAACAAGTTCTTAGGTACTGCTGCAAAAGCAGATTTCTTGTGTAGTTTTTTTTTTTACAGTGTTTATCTGTTATACAAATGAACATTTGAAAACAAGTCTGTCCATGCTGTAAATGTCTTCAGAATATGTGTATTTGTCAAAGATTGTAGACATTTTGGCAAGATAAATTTTGTCTTTATTTGAGAGCAATCTTTATAGAAATGTTGGTTCTTAAAACACTCCCTTAGCACCCTCTTAATAAAATGGCCCCAGTTAGGGAGGGGTCCAATAAGTGTTTTTTTTTTCATGAACATATAATTGTTTTGGTCAATAGAGCTTACTGTTGCCCAGACCAATAGCTTTGCTTGATCCAAGTGTGTACTTCAGCTTTTCAAGACTGGTACTTTAGAAAACCAGTCTGACATGAGATTAGGATGCACATTTGTACAGCTGCCTGTGTCTCTCAATACACACCTGCAACTTGGATTTCATTAACAACCTTGTGTTGCAACCCCTATCTCTCCTTTATACATTAGAATTGATAAACACCTTAACCTAGAAAAACTCCCAGTTTAGTGATCCAAATTCACAAATTTCTCATTAACAGGGTTGCATTCTATTGTCTGAATTTAGCGGGTTAAAAGTTGCATAATTGGCAAAAGTTGTCGAGACTAGTTTAGCCCGAAACACCTAAAATTTCTTTACTTAATGTTCCTCAACAATAATAACAGTAAAAGTGGAGTTTGTGTGCTGTAAAGCATTGCACTTATTCACTCATTGTCCGGTTTATTGTATATATATATATATATATATATATATATATATATATATATATATATATATATATATATATATATGATATATGATATATCATATATGATAAAAATTGAATGCAGTAAACTTTTTTCAGATACAGCATTACTAGTCATAAACAGCGAACTACTATCTTTCAAGTAATCAGTTTTATAGCATCAGCAAGAAACAACAGTGCCCTTTTCAAGATAACAGAATAAAACGTTAAACTGTATAAATCATCTGAATGTAACTTCAATGAGCTTGCTATCTCAGTGTGGCTGTTTTGCCTTGGGGTACAAACAGAGATCCATACAAAACATTACCTGCTAGGTTACCAGACTGACAGGCCAGCTTCCAAGAACATGCCTGCAAATATCAGAGTTATCAACCAAGAATCGATGTGTTTCCGTATTTCCCCAGAACTATCGCAGACTAGAACTCGTCGCCACTGTTGACAGTTGGGGCATCATCACTAGAAAGCTTTAAACAACTCCTGCAATTAAAATTTTAAATGTGCAAAGATTGAGTGTAAAAATTAAAGTCGTTCGGTGTGATATGGCTAGCTGCTGCTGCGCCGTGTGCCTGCAAAGCTGGTGTGTTTTACGCCGAAGGGTGGTAATGCTGGCTATACTGATACAGATACAGAACATGTCTAGCTGTATACTTTTTTTATCAGTTTTAATTGAGCAGATCCTTAAATCATTGTATAAAATATAATAAAGAATCCAAAGCAACAAAAATTTCAGATGTGAATTTGAAGCTAAATTCGCACATGGCTTTCAGATAAAGTGTATTATTCATTATTCTGTAAGATGCTATATTGGTTTTGTAACATCCTACAAGAATGATATTAGCTGAAAATTAGGTTGTGGAGTCTGTAAAGTAGAATTGTGACCATTCAAGTGTACACAGCCCTCAGGGAGTGCAATTATAGAGTTGTTTACTTTAATGTTGTCATGGGATACGAGACAGAAGACAACCCTTCAAGCGAAAAATTCATAATCATATCATACAGATCTATTTAGTAGTCTGTCCTGTAAAGAAGTCTACTGATGAGAGGGTCTGCATGGGGGACCCTGATAATGCGTTATGGTGAATTTAGGGGAATATGCAACGCATAGCGGTAAATTTCTTAGTAAGGTCACTTTCTTGTGTTTACTTCATTCGATTGTTTTTTATTTGATTGTTTATTTTTTTTGCATTCACGGGGTGTCTGACAAAACTGTTTTGCTGACGCCAAAGTTGTGTTGTGATTTTTGGGCAATCCTGCATGGCCATGCAAAGAATTTTCAATAATAATCAAAGAAAAATCAAACTCTATTACTGGATAGATTATGGAGATAACTTCTGGATGTTTCGAGTGACATCCGTCACTCTTCTTCATCGTCAACAAATAAACTGAGAGCACAAAATGACACTAATGATCGCATATGAAGAAACTGGAAAAAACAGTTAAACATGACAAAGACTTGTTAGTGTCTGTTATGTAAATGAGGATAAGGTAGTTCCTATGGCAAGACAATACTATTATATAGGAACTGCTATTGCTACTTTCAATAATGCTTGTCGCCTGAGCATGAATTCAGGATAAGAAATAAGGTACAATTAAAGTGTATTTCGTGGATGATTTCCTTCACTTAACATTAAATCAAATCAGCTCAGGCTACGATTAATGGCGAATCAGAATGGCTCGATCGGATAAGGAAAAGGGCATGCAGACCCTCTAGTTAGTAGAACCATGTGTGTACTTGTAAACACCAACACAAAGAGTTCTCATGCTTCTAGGCGGTGCCACATTTGCGCGTTGTCTGGATACCCAGTCAGCTGTCAATGTTACAACCTCATTACCTTAGGACTTTGTAAATACCCTCGCGAACCAAATTGAATTTCATTAGGTTAAAAAATCTCCTGTTAAACAAAAAAATGAAAGATACACATACAAACATATGACAAGACATGTAAAATTTGATCCAGGTGAATGTAGCATATGAGATATTCGAGCGCACCTTTCTTTTTGGATAAACTTACAAATTTAGAGATTTAGTATATGTAAACTTTTAAAAGAACGTAAGCTTAAAAGATAAGCTCTGAGTAGGACATTCTAAACATAATCACTAGAACCTATTCAGCCAAGTTCAGGTCTCAAAAAAGGATTCTGTGATTTTATTTGTGTTTTGGAAACATAATTTAACTTTTCTTGTTGCCAACAATGCCCTTACTTGTAATGTGTATAAAAGGTGGGGCTACCGCTGCTAACAGCCATGTCCATATTTACTCTGCCTCACTTGACGTTTTAATGGATTTAACGTCCCCAACTTTTCACCTGGAAGCCATGGACACTGCTTAATGTGAGACATTTAGTGTTGCTGGAACAATATTGGAATTTACAACTGTTACACACAGTAACAATTTAGACTTCAGACTAAGGTATGCTGCAAGTTAGTTGTTGTGATACATGTAGTTTAGACAGGGCTCCTGGTAGAGAATGCATTGTGTCCTACTTTCAAGTTGGCGGAAAAAGATATCGGGTACAGTAACAATATCTTGTAACAGGTATATACTGGGGCCAGTCAGATAATTTTGTCATACGATCAGGGGTGCCAGAGTATACAGTGCAATATTACGGTATACAGTGCCATCGTACTGCACTGTATTCCGTGAAATTACATAATTTTTATACTAATACAATTGCACTGTATTCCATAAAGTTGCACTGTATACTAATATGATTGTACAGTATACCGTAAAATTGCACTGTATACTCTGGCACCCCTGACGATTGTCACTCAATCACAATCTGGGGGCATTTTACGGATAGTCGTGCATAATTATCCAGCAAAGTTCAGCTGTCCTGTGATTAAAAAAAAATGTTTTAGTTCCATGTCTTTGGTTAGTTCTGTCAAAGCCATCTTGAAAATTCTAATTGTACTTTCAATTGACAACCTGTATACAAAGTTTCATCCTGATTATCTCTGCTAAATGTTTGCATCTGAGGAAAATGTTGACAGTGCAAATGGTGATATTTAATCCATGCAGGGAAACAAAGCATAATATTATTATTTATTACTTGGAATACTTGCAGTCTAGTTTAAGACAATTCAAACTCTTCTTAACACCTGGATGAAATATGTAGATTACTTCTAAATGCTTTGAGTGAGTGACATCTAATTATATCTCTCTTCTTCAGCTCACTACAGCATATCATAAAAAAAAACACTAGAATGATATCGTTTGAGTAAGTTATAATGATATCTTTTATTTCAATTCAAAGTGTTCAATCTTTTAATAACAATAATAACTGTCATACATTGTAGATGTATATAGGGTGACTGTATAGTATTATTACATGTCTTAACCTCGATTTACAATACTTAAACCATGCCATTTGCATTCAATAACAAGTTTATATATGCTAGAGCGGGTGTCTCTGAAATTGAGTCAGATGCATGAACAGTTTTATCTGAATGATTGTACAGGTTGAAATGTCAATGATGACTACATGAACGTGATAATTATTCTGTGTCCCCACCGACCCCAAAGTTTATCCCTGTTGCCCCTGTTGCTAGGACAGTTAAGTATGTCATTAAACATTTACATCATGGCCACGGCCAAAATCAAAGTGAACAGCAGATTGTGTCTCAGGTACGCAAAGAAGTGACTTTTATTGTTCCTTCCTGTAAGGCATGTCTTATTATCAAGCCATTAAGCTCATTTCTGTTAAGAGTTTCAACAAATTATCATGATTTGGTGAGATGTCATGGCTGAATAGAAATGCTGCCAAATTGTCCTTGCAATTAATTATAGTAGATGTCGACATGTAAAATCTAACACAAAAAATCATTGTGCTCGAGGTCTTTTGTTTTTGCTTCTATTTTTAAAAGACCATTGATCATAAAGTAAAAGGCAAACAACTTAAAGCAAGGTATATTATCCCCTTTAAGATCATTCTTCTTGTTTTCAGCATAATATTATAAGAAGTAACTTAGTTAAACATTTATTGCCGCTGACATATATTCTGTATGTAGGATGACGTTATTCATACAATGTACATGTATTTAATTGTTTAACAGATCAGTTCTTTAATTGTAGAAGACCATACAAAAGTCCCTGAGGTACTTTTTGTTGAGTCAATAAAGAATCTTAGTATGTAATCTTTTTTCTTCCCCCCACAGTAGACGGTTGCAGCCATGTCGAAACGCGAGAGAGACAAGAGAAGTAACTTATTTTGTTTTTCCTCACAGTAGACAGTTGCAGCGATTTCAAAAATGCAAGAGAGCCAAGAGAAGTAACTTATTTTGTTTTTTCCCCACAGTAGACAGTTGCAGCGATTTCAAAATGCAAGAGAGACAAGAGAAGAAACTTGTTTTGTTTTTTCCCACAGTAGACAGTTGCAGCCATGTCCAAACGTGAGAGAGACAAGCCCAAGTCGCTGTCCTCCCACAAGCTGGGCCGTTCATCCAGCGGGAATGTGAGTTATGAGGACCTGATCGTGGCACAGTATCTGGACGAGATCAGGAAAGCCACCAAGGACAAAGGGTGAGTGGAAAAAATAAGGAACTAGAAAAGGTTAACATTTGCGTTGCAAATGCATCATGTTTACCTTGAAAGTTCGCATATGGTCTGCTCTTATTCAAACACATTATATACAATGTACATGTATATGATCATGACAGGAGTCTAAATCCCTCCTGCTATAAAATTGCAACATGATGTATAACCCAACACTAGTGACCATAGTGACCACGTCTGGTTCAGGTCATTGATCTTATTTGTTTGGAGAAGAAGAGGAAGAAGATACAGAGCAAAAACAATATGTTTAACGGAAAAAAGGCCCTGTTCCCACTAGAATCAAAATTGTCCGGATTGGGCTGAACCGATTGACAACTGACTTAGCAACCAGCTTTGATCTGGTCAATTTTACCCCAGTGAGAACACCCAATTTCAGGCTCAGGTTAAGATGAAGTCTGTCAGCAACAGTCCACCTCACAAGGTGGTTCGTATGGCTGAACCTACAGATCAAGACAAACCAAGCCGGATAGAGAGGGTTCCCACTGGGGTAAAGTTGACCAGATCAAAGCCGGTTGCCAAGACAGTTGCCAGCTGGTTTGGCTCAATCTGGACAATTTTATTCTTTAGAGAACAGGGCCATAGTTTCACTTTTATTGTATTACTGTTAAGTGGAAAGTTGGTCTTGTGGTTAGGGTTGTTGAGTCCAAAAAAGGTTCTGGGTTCAATTCCATGGCAGGCCCCTGTTACTGTTGTGTTCTTGGTAAAGGCACTTTACCTATTTCCTCACTTGACTCAGGTGAAAATGAGTACCTGGCATCAGTTAGGGATGTCCTCTTGGATGGGACATAAAGTCAGAGGTCCTGTGTTTGAGGAGAGCCACTACTTGCAATTGTTAAAGACCATACCACATCCGAGTATGGAAAAGAGCAGATTCCATGACTGCAGGTGTGAGTGGTTGAAACCTTACAGTCTGCGTCAGGGTTGATATCTTGAAAAGGTGACAATCACAGGTGTTATGTCAATCCATGAAAACTATGAAACTAAGTTAAAGAATTGTCCTCAGCCAGTTGAAGAACTTGTCTACGAAATCAAAAGACGTGGATGATCGTTTCTTCTTTGGCCCAGAGCAGGATTTTCCGTATTGCTTGCTTGCCATTGCTTGCTTGTAAGTTTCTGCCTCCACTCATCACTTGATGTATGGATGCATGGAATGTCTGATGCCTATATAGTGTCCACCTTGTACTCCTTAAGTGTCACTTATATTTCACATGTACATTATGCTCATATACAAATGTATGTACTAGTAGAAATTCTATGTGACAAAGCATTTCAATTATAGCATGTCAAATTCTACACTACATTTGCTTGCAATTTTTGCAGCCCATATGCCACAACAAATTCAGTGGTATTTTTAGGACAACCAAAGGAAGAAAATTAATTTTGACATCATTATAGGCGTCGATAATATACAAGGTCATATGCACAAGGTCATATACAATGTATTATTGATTCACAGTCACACCCACAATTTGTCACAATCATATTCAATTAAGTTACCTTAATTAAGAATATTGTATGAGCCAAAGACCTGGTGACTTTGATATACTACATATAGTACCATAATGATTATAAACGTACGGGTCAAAACAATTCTAGTGACCACCTTTTATTTAGAAGGATCACCTGGCCAATGTGGCCACTATTTGATGGTCCCTTATAGTATTGTTTCCAAGGCCACACCATCCAATTTAATTTGTTGGTTCACGGATTGGCCATCTCAATTTTTTCCTGATTCGCAAAAAGAAAAAAAAAACATTTCAGGCTCTGAATCAACTCCAGAATGCTCATATTTTGGGCTCATATTTTGATTAAAAGTTTGAAATTCATATTTTTGTTTGCAAGTACAAACCAGCCTGGTATGTTGACTTCATGGCTCCTATCAGTAATATTTTTTATAGCTATAAAGCCTATAGCATTTGGGGTTATCATAGGATACCTAGGTCTGTTTTTGTTATAGTTTTTGGCCCTGTCGCTTCATATTTTTTCTGAAAAAATCTGAGAATCAACAAATCAAATTGGTGTGACCCTGGGGCATTAAAATCTTGTATATACTGGTGACCTGTGTACTGTAACATTTTGTTTCATGTCCCATGTATGAATTGTCATCGTTTAGATAATATTTATGATTGTTGATCAGAAGTAATATGCAGTTTGATATCTAACAGTTCAACATCTATCAAATCATCCACCCAAACACATGCCATAACACTATTATGTCATAATAAGTGAAAAGACAGAGAAAAGACAAAACTATATTTGAAAACATTCAGTTATGATTAAAAGAGCTACAATCAGTTAGTAGTTACTAAATGTCATTACCTAATTGTGTCAGTGTAACGGTTCAGTCATAAATTGACCCATAATTGGAAAAATTGATTCACTTAATGTGATAGAACAATAACAGCAATGTCAGTGCCACTATAATGTGACAGAATAATGACAATACATAATTATGCCATGTACTATACATCTAGAACAGTCAATGGATACTGGTTAACTCTTAGTAATTATACCAAATTCTATCTAGCAAAACAGTATGTACGTACATGAATTAACTTTTGCAAGTTTCCAAGCATTTTCTTTAAACACTTTTTACCTGGAAATAAAGAATTGAAGTCAGGAAATTCCTTTTCTGTCCCTTGTGTATCATTAAAGGCATCCAATGCAATTTTAGGGCAGCAAAACAGAAACATTCTGGATTGAGGAAATCATTTCTTAGTATAATTTTTGGTTATCATTTCATACTTTATGAAACAACAACAATAATGAAACAAGCAACTGTTTTCGATCAGCAATATCCCATTCTTGCCTAACAAATATCAGAAAGCTAATTATTATTATAATATGGGGTTGATTGAACTTACTAAAAAAAATGACCAGAAATTTGACTTTGAAAATCCCAAATTTTCACTGCCCTAAAATTATTGGATGCCTTTACACTTACTAGTGGTACTTACTGCTAAAATGACACATCACATACTACCAGACTGAGTAAACAAACGCAATTACATTTTGTCATCCATTGATGAAAACTTCAAACTGAACTTGACAATTCTTACTAAATATAGTGACAGAAAATCACAACAAAATGCAACTAATATTTAACTTTGGCCTACATCATTCTCTTTTCTAATTAAAAAAAAATATTGACAATATCGTGACAAAAATGGTACAGATAGAGTTACTGTTAACAGTAATAATCTTTGAATTCATCTATTCTTGGCACAACTTACTACTAGTAGACAACTAGTTTATGTTCCAATATCAAATCTCCCTTTTATGTTCTTATATCATGTGTGATGTTGAATTTGAGTCATTCCGTTGGTGAGGTGAAATACGGAGCATTGGTGATGACTCCTGTCAGAATAAGTCAATGCCTGCATCCTTGTGATAAGCTAGATATACTGTTCCATACGCACACATCTCATATACCATTGTACGCAAACTCATAACTGTGTTAAAAGTAATACTCTAATACTGTCAGTTTATTGTACAAAAGGATAAGCTAGCAAATTGTCTAATATTTGAACAATATACATTCTTTAGAGTAATATTGTTACTTTATGCATATCATAGGCTTCCTTTTATTTCGTAAATTATATGATCCCCTAGGTCCTTTATATTTTTCATCAGCTTATATGGTGATGGTGATATTATAAGAGTATGAAATATACCTCAATAAAATAACATACACGCATACTCTAAATGTATAGGTTCATAAGAATGTATTTGTACATGTGTGAGTTGTACATTGTATTTGTACATGTGTGAGTTGATATAAATGAATGTTTGTTTTATTGTCACTCCCCTGGGAATAGCATGTCAGTCAGCGTAAAGGTCACCGAAGATTTCCTAGTAATATCCATTCTCATATCACGGCTCAATGACAGTTTACTAATCAGAACTGAAATCATTTTCCACATGAAATCACAGTTCCCCATGTAATATAAATGAGATTTGAGGAATGTTAAATGCTATTCAGTTACAGTGTGTATTTGTGAACATTTTGTGAAGAGAGGAAAGAGGTAAAAAAATCAATATAATGGCAGTGGTACCATGGCAGCGTGACCTCTAATAAAACATGGCCCCTCGCAGTGAGCTCACGTTAACTCATAGTTCTGTAATCTAATAAAAACTGAGAGATATACGGTAAGGGAAACCACAAAGGGATGAGTTTATCATGGTGCTGAAAGCTTGGCTGTTGTTAGGAACGAGTTGTGATACGTAGAGTGGAAGGAGTCAAATTTTGAAGGACGTTTTAGAGGAGAGAGAGATTATGGGTTTACCTCTGTAGCCATTTTGGCTGGAGGATCCTGGGAGTGGTGAAACATGCTGCTGATTTTCTCCCTACTTTCCGAGAGCATCTCGCTGACGGCCTTGGGTAGCGGAGACTTCGGGCGCGGATGTGGCGACTTCGGCGGCTCCATGTTGGTTCAGACTCTTACGCGTAGTACAGGGGCTATCTCGTCACCTCCACGGAGGGTTTTTTAGACTGAGGAGGAATGTTCCGTGATTAGCATGCGTGGTAATTAATTTCCCTCTCTATATGGATGGGCTGGGGTGGTCCCAGGTGACAGGAGAACGCGTCGGAGGCTTGCGGTGGTTAACGCACGCCGTGGAGAGGGAAATCACGGCACCGCGGACGTTACCTACGACAGCCCGCCCACACTAAACACCCAGCCACACACTGTGTTATGGTGAATCATGTGTTTCCACTTAAGCTGGGGGAATATATTATGTAGAAAGAAGGGTGCACCCGAGAGATAACACAACAGACGTGGCGTGGAATTTGTGAGGAGTGTGTCTTTGATGTGGAACTTTGCGTATTAAGTGACAGCACACGAGGGTTATGCATGGGGTACACGTCAAATTCCAATGAAATGCAAAGGAGAACGCGGGGAAATAACCTCGGGACGGGCCGACCCATCATTCTTTGTCGTGGGCGTCAAACTAGGAGGGACATTTTGAACCCGGACTGACCCATTTTGTCTACAGGGGGGGGATTGGGTGGAATAAACATTTTTTTTCTAGTGTAATTTGATTACTGATAAATCAAAACGTGACAAGGACTTTGTGTTGTCTATTCAGATTAAATTTTAAACCATACAATATCAAATATCAATGTAGAAATTGTGTAGAAATGGAAATGAAATGAAAACAATTGGAAAAGGAGAAAAGAAAATTTATGACAGTTAGTGATTGTGAATTCATTTCCGTGCGACAGGAGTGTCTTCAGTGATGTGGCAGTGCGTTTTCTCCTGGCATGAATATTTTATGAGGCGTTACACTGACGGGCACCTGTGAATTATCATCAGTACTGTACTCAGAACTATGTGGTGTGGGGGATTAGGGATGGTGCATTAATACCACAAAGGGAGGAGGTGGTTAAATTCTTTTACAGATATTTCCATTTTAACTTAAAAGACTTACATTGGAAAATGTAGTATTTTGTTTCTGTATCAGTTTAAATTAAATTATCAGCTCATTTTATTATTTTTTTGTATCTTATGTTTTAGAAGAGAAAGGCAGTGCAAAAAGGGGTCTTTCTTCTTCTTCTATCCAATGTTAACATCATTTCTCCCCAAAACGAGGGTTAGACGTGCTTGCATCAAATGCAAGTCTTTTTTGGAGCAAGATTTTTACGGCTGTGGTCTTTATAACCGATAATCCTTATTTTCAGTACCAAGGTCATGGACCAGTTTAGAAACAGTCCAATGTTACACTTAGCAATTGTTAGAAATATATCATGATCTTCCATGAATCTGAATTACCTAGTATACTTGTAACTATTCCAGTTTTGTTTATATCACATCATTACAGTGTATTTCACATAATCATAACCTGAATAAACTGCCTTTAGGCGTAACATACATACTAAGTATACATGTTGTACAGTTTTTTATATCATACCAGGGCCGCGATAACGGTACGGCCCGGTCCGGAACCCGTTATCGAACGCTTCCATGGCTTCCATAAAATTATTCGAACGTGTTTCGCCCTAACTGCGTGTGCCCCTTTCAAAAATTCGAATACAGAATCCGGACATTGGAATTGATGTTGTTGCATTTTAGGGTTTAGTGGCACCAACTTTTGGCTCATCTTGCATTGAAAGGCGTCTTTTCTTGGGTGGGTATGACATAAATAAAATACAACACGGTGTATTCCGCATCGCCCTCGGTCCCGGCCCTCCCGCGAGTCGGATTGCCCTCCGGCCTGCTGTGTAAGACCACACTGTAAGGTGCAGCCCTCCTCAAATACAGGACCACTGGCTTGATGTCCCATCCAAGAGAATGTCCCTAATGGACTAATGGTACTCATTTTTATCTGTCATTCAAGTGAGGAAATAGCTGTTAAGTGCCTTTCCCAAGGGCAACAACACTGGCAGGGGCTTGCCACTGCCAGGGATTCGAACCCAGGACCTTCAGATTCTTAGTCAACAACCCTAAGTACAAGACCACCTTCGTTGGTGGATGGTCCCCTTGTGTAGAAGCATGACTGTGAACAGCTGATAATGATACACCGCCCACGTACGTAAGCAGGAGAGAGATACGTGTACGAGAGACACACACGTTTGAACACAGGAACACAGGAATGCTGTTCCTATCAGGAATTAGTCAATTACAATATTATTAGATTGCATGAATAGAACAGTAGACTTTAGATAAGGTGTGTAAGTGGTGTGCTTGTGTGTGTTCATACATGTACAAGTTAGGCTAAATACAAATAGTGCAAATTTTTAGCCATTGAAAATACCATTATATACAAACTATACTGAAATTGTGATCCAAGATACATTAAAATGTGTGTGGTTTTACAGGACTGGTTTATATAGAATAAACTTCCCATCACTGCTTAGCCAGGAAAAAAACCTCAACCAAGGCTATTATCTGAGGGAAAAGTTAACCTGCAAATGGTGACCTCAGATCAAAAATGCAGGTTCCAAGGACATGTTGTCCTAGCCTGGGTGCCATCCGATTTGTAACGGCTACCCCTTTTTTCGGGGTAGCCATTAAAAATCGGATGGCACCCAGGCTAATGTTGTCCCAACATGGTGTAGTGGAAAAACTGTGAAATTTATTGATGCCTTTTCAAACCCATGGCAGTAGGGGGTTTTGTATACAGTGTCTGTGGTATTTAGTGTAAATACGGGGGTTGGGATCATTATACACTGGCGTGTGCCTGCCAGTTGTTTCTTGTGAAAATCAGGGGGAAAAATACCAGTTTCGTTCGAAATTCTAGCCAAAATATATATTATGCACACTCAAAACGACCTCCTTGCTCAAAACTGACTAATGGATATAGTTTATTAGGTTGCATTAGTTGAATCGCAGATAGTTGTAATTAACAGCTTGCATTTTCTAAACTGTGGCAGCAGTAGTATTGTACAATGTATGCATGGGCTTGACCCTCAATACTATCATTTTGTTGAAGCTACAAGTGAAATGGAATTACAAAATTCTTCTGATAGCCCACTATCATTGAAACAGGAGAAAAATTACTCAATGGCATTTTTAGTGCTCATTTTTATATCAACAGTAGTTTGACAGTTAATGATACTCTTCCAAGACAACTCAAATCTCCATAAAGCATTAGATGCCTCATATTATGTTTCAAAACGATCCTCACTACAATAAAGGCCGGATTAACCTAAGAATAACAGTTATTGGGTCCTTTGCTGGTGCCCTAATTCCTACCACCTGTATAACGTACACCTGCCTATTAAGGCTTCCTATCATTCTCCTGGCCTATTTTACACCTGAAGTCAAGCATGAAAAGGCAGTGTAAAGCATACTGTTCGCTATTGTTACGCGTGAAAGGTACGCTATCGCCTTACGCACACGGCCGTGTTGACCACGACACACGTTACAAGATAAACAGTTTCCTTCCCCAAAACCTGCCAGAATCGTCTGTTATCGTAACGACTCACTTTTACTTCGCCGTTATTCCGAAAACTTTCTCTGTTTTCACACACGTTATGGCGGTTACGTAGCGAAAAAGGCTGTCGTAGATATGGAAAGGTTTTTGAAATTGAGTGCGGGGTGAGTGCTTGCTTGGTTGAGTGGGAAACATTAATACCTAATAATAGGCTTTGTAAAATGTCTTCCTGTTTTGTGGTGGCCCTAACTGGTTTAAGTGCTTTTCTTCTTTTGATTGCAGTGAAGCAGCAAATGTAACACTAGTAACAGCTTTACAGTGTCCTGAACCCCTTCAGAATTATTGTGACACTATTTTCTACCCTATTTTGCATTCAAGAAGTACATAAAATGTAATTATTACAGTCCCAGATGAACTTTCATATCTTGAGGAATTTTTGTCCATTGCAACTAAAAAGAATTATAATTTAGGGTGGCTTGCTATTTTGTGTTGCTATGAAATGAAATAAGTCTTCAGAATTGATTATTATTACCTTTGTCAAGGTTATGTTTAGAGTTTGTATTTAATATATACTATGTGTGTTTAGCATGATAACTCAAGACTCTATTTGTGGATTTTCAATTTGGTGGGTAGATCTTTACGAGACCTTGAAATTGTTAGATTTTGGGCTGTACAACTGCATGATACATGACATAATATACATGTCTACTAGGTAACATTTATAATGACTAACTTTAAGTATTGCTCTAAAAAAGATAAATAGTTCAAAAGATGGCTTGTTAGAGTATTCTGTATTGCTGTGAAATATGATTTTTTTAGGTCACGTGTTTGGGTAAGTAAATTTTATGGATGACATCCTCCGCAGACTCCAAATCTAATGCGAAAGGTTAAAAAAAATCTCAACATTATCGGTTTTCATTTCAGATCCACCCACACCCCGTCACCCTACCTACAACAGCTGCTGAATGGAGGCATACGGTACGCGCAGGGACAGGGCACCAGCCCGGGGAAGGGGCCCGCACGGCCGATGTCCGCGTCCGTACGGGGCCGCTCCGACTCGCGGGAGAGGTCCAGGATCGATGCAAAGTTCATCGCAGATCCAGCAGCGTTCGAAGCTGAACAGAAAAACGTGAAGGAAAAGAGGAAAAGGCCGTCCAGTGCTCCAGCTACAAGAAATAGGGCCAGGTGGGAGAGAACAGCAATTGTACTAAAACTACCATAATTGATTATTATTATAATTTATGGCTTCACCACAAAGTGGTGAAGACATATTGTGTTCCCTCATGTTTCTTCTTCTTCTCCTGCCATTTCTTTAAATGGATTCATCTCTGCCATTTTCCGGCCAAATAACACGAAATTTGGCATGAAGGTAGAGTGGGCAAATACCCCGACGCTTTTTTTCATTTTTTTGAAAAATTGTTTTATTTGGGTTTTTTGGCCATTTTCAGGCAAAAAATATACATTTTGAGATCTGGTTCCCAGGTACTAAAACCAAATGACCTGAAATTTGGTATGGGGATACCTTGGACATATGTCTACAAAAAATCATTCAAGCTATTGACATACACCACTTTAAAATTGGGAAAAATAAGGCTTTTTTGCTATTTTCGGACCAAAAATGTACATTTTTGGCTCCTGTGCCCTAATATTAAATCCGAATGACCTGAAATTTGGTATGGGAATACCTTGGACACATGTCCAAAGAATGTCATTCACGGTTTTGACATACACCACTTTAAAGTTATGTAAAATAGGGCTTTTTGGCTATTTCCGGCATTGGAAGGTTCCATTTCTGCATGGGGGTGTAGACTATTGGCAGCCATCGTAGGATGGATCCATTTTCGGTATGGGGGATAGGGTGAAGCCATCTGCTGCATTTGCTCTCAAGCAAATGTCGGCCTTTCTAGTTATTATTATTTTTTTAATCTATATGTCAGCTCTCACTCAGCATTAGCAGCAGGACTGCCTTTAGTTAGACAGAACACTGTCAAAGTTTTGCGCTGAGGAAAGAATTAACTTCATGTTTGAATCTTTGTCCCTAATCTTAGCGATTTGCCCTTTATATGCAGACTTTGAAGTGAATATTAGTTTTAAAATTTGGAATTATTGTAGTTTCGTCACACGTAGCCTTACATTGTATCTTCTGAGTTCACTGTATATTGCACAGTGACGGTTAGCTATTAGTCTAATTTCTGATTGTGAGTTAACACTAGATGAGGTAGGAAATTTTGGGGCATTAGCTAGTAAAATTTGCAATATTATCTGCCCAGTGAACTATTTCATCAAATGCTTTTGTACAATCATGTATTTTTTCTTCACTCCTTGCAGGTCAAATTCCTTCTCCTCCTACGCACCACAGTCTTCTGCAAGAACAGGTGAGATAGATATTTGGATCAAGGCAAATATTTTGTAATACTAAGATCTGAAAAATAAAGTCACATTCTAGTAAGTAAACACATTAAGAGAGCACAGAAAAAAGCATTCTCATACTAGAAATATTGTCCTGTAATTACTTTTTTTGTGAAAGGCACTGTTTTGCAATATTACAGGAAGCTCCACAGGTGCAAAGATCAAACCCCTGTACAAGAAGCAGCCCAAAGTCATCACAGTCACAGCCTTTAAGAACGGAGGCAGGGATGTCTTCACCAGGGTTACTGCACCTACTATCAAGGAGGTAAGAGTCTATTTTCCTCATCGTTTCCCTACAATGTTCTAAATTCTTGTAATGTTGAATGTATCTGATAGTTTTGAATTTTGTAATAATCATATGGTATACCATATTGATTTCAAAATTTATTGGCTGATATCATTCTGCTTATTCATAAGAACACTAGGCTTGAAGCTACTGAAAGAAATGTAAACTCAGCCCACCATCGTACAGTCAATGTCTATTAAAAGGCAGTAAAGTTTTTCATCTTTACCCTAAGGAAAAATAAAGGAAAGTGATCTTGATCCAGTTTTAACTCATCGTGGAGCTAATCTCTTATTGGTCATAACAGAAAAGATAGACACTATGTGTACAGTATCTACAGTTTTATTGTACCAGCCTGAGGGAAATTCCCCTAGCTGTTTTCTACAATCACAATGAACAGACTGGATCACAGGTTAAGGTCCCGTCCTAAGGGCTGCGACCCTTTCCAGTAGCGTGCATGTTGAGTGAGCAACAACAGTCAGGATTTGAACTCCCAACCTCTTGGTTCCAAGGCAGGGTTGCTAACCACTGGACTATGCAACACTATGTACTAGATAAAAAGTGTCATGATTGTAAGACATAGTGTTTTATCTTAAAGTTCTTGTAAATTGTTCTCCAATGGCCAGTTGTTTTTGTTATTAACCTATAGTAACACGTAAGTCTTACTAATTTTAATCTGTAAACCCTGCAGCTTCTGGAGATGTGTACCATCAAATTGGGCCTGCTGTCTGCCGCCCGGCGCGTGTTTCTGACAGACGGTCGGGAGGCGTTCTCCCCCAAGGACATCCCTCGTGAGGCAGAGGTGTACATCTCACAGGGGGAGCCGTACAGGGACCCATACAAACCTGTCAAGAGTAAGGACGGCAAATTTTCTTCTCAAAAATAGACTGCACCACATTAAAAAATTTAAAATACAAAATAAAATTATAATATACATATTGTAAATGTATGTAACTTTGTATCAATTATGTAATGACATGTTATTTTTCTTCTAATAGTTGCTAAAAATAATTTATTTACAGCCCCCAAATATGTCATTACCAGCTGTATCACTTATATGTAGTTCTAATGTTGGTTGCTAATTTTAAGGAAGTACAATGTACCTTCAAGATAACATAAAAAGGCCTTACCAAAGATTTGGGCATGTGGATTAAATGAAACTCTAGTCCTCTATACCATATAGCTTTTTAATTTTTTTTCTATATAAAGTGGGCCTCTGGCAGCTGTCCTTGGTGCTGAAGCAGAACTTCCAAATTTTGTATCTTTCAGTTTTGTCCTGGACATGCTAGGGTTTTTCTTTAATTTTTTTTTTCTTTTGTGGCAGATTTGGTGGCTTTGGTCCCTTTAGCAGCATTTTGTGTGTCTATTTTGTAGGTGTATTTTGCCAAGACGAGTCAAGATAAAAAAAGCTATTGAGATCTGACAAGTATAATAGTCATGCCTTGAGTGTTATCAACCAAGGATTGAGGTGTTCAACTCATTTTTTCCTAGAACTATCACAGAGTGGAACTCACTGTCACCAACTACAGTAGGGGCATTGTCATTAGATAGCTTTAAACAATGTCTAGAGTTATATGCTCATGGGTTAGGTGTAACAAGTCCTTCAGTGTATTGTAGCCAACCTGCAAAGCCGGTGTGTTACACTGAAGGGCGGTTATACCAGCTGTACCTATACAGATACAGATAATCAAAATGTTGTGAATATTTCCCCAGCCCAAGAGCAGCTGAAACGCGGTGCCATGTGGACCATGAACGGGATTCTCCTCCCACAGGACGTCAAGAGGGGCAAGACCAAGTCTTCTCTCTCCAAGAGACTCAAGTATGTTCTTGTCAAGTTTCTTCAAAACCAAGAACATTCATTGTTATTACTCCATAATTGCACATTACTCCATAATTGCACATTAACGACACTTGGATACCGGTATTGTATGTTGTATATCAGAAGCCCAAACAAAGAGATAAAGACAAAGAAAAATAATCCAAAGTTGTTGTTTTTTAATCTGACTACTAGAACTCTTGTGGAGAAGAGAAGACATCGGATCCTGATCTTCCTCAATGGTCAGGGGGTCAAAGGTCAGGAGGTGGTGGCCTCTTTAGATGCACTTCAACAGGTAAACTCCTCTAGTTACATTTAAATACATGAAGTGTTTGTACATGTACAAGCCTTGGAGGTAGGCTTGTAGACAGCACATTCAACAGCCATGTGTACATCAGCCTAATGCATACACTACCAAAAATGCCATTCTTGTCTAGTCTATGTAGTATTGCATGTACATTGTATCTCCAAGAAAGGATAAAGTTATACTTGAAATCATGCAATTTTTGTTCAGTTCCCTTTTACACCAGTCCTTAATGTATATTGCAGGTAAAAAACAGATTAATTTTGTAATATTAAAAGATACAACATGTCACCACTGATTATCATGGTACTTGAAATTTAACTGACCAGATGCAGAAGAAACTGTGTAATAATACTATATAACAAATTTGTTTAATAGAAATAATACCAATTTGTTATGTAAATCATCCCTCCCCAGTTCCTAGATGCCTGTACAGGCTGTATGAGTCTGAGCTCTCCTGCCCGGGTTCTGTATGACTGGAGCGGGAAGGAGATCGTAGATCTGAACGAAGGTAAACTTTGCCTCCCTGCATTGCATTCAATGCCTAAAATTACATACATGTACATAATAATACAGTAACTATTATCTGCTTTTCGTGAATTTCTATATTTCAAAATTACACAGTGACTTTTTCATTAAATGTGGAAGGTGATAATTTTCTAACTTTAATTGTCTATTCTTTTCTCCCTCCCCCCTCAGCTGACCCCCTAGACAAGGTACTGCAGACGGCCACCACACCTGTCCTGGGACCACTGTGGGTCTCCAAGGGGGAGGGCTTCAGTCCTGCAGGGGTCGAAGGTCAGTATGGCAAACTTGATCAGAAATAATCATTATACCAGACAGTACAACTACATGTAGATACTGTTTTTTTGTGCTTTAGAGTTTGTTTCAGTAGTGCAATAGATTGTTCTACAAATGTATTGTCTTGGAATAGCACCAAAAAAAAAAATTATAAAATCTCATTTTTATCTGTTCTTTTGGAATTTGAGATTGTCTCTGGCCCCTTTTTCTTGTTTTTGATGTACATAAATTTCATTGTACATGTAGAATATACAATGAAGTGAGAAGTTTATTGCAAATCCATGCCCGAAGGCTAATTGCAAGTTACAAACATAGAAGAATTTGATACAAAGTATAAAATAACTTCAAAATGTACATTGAAATCTAATTGTCTAAAACCATTGCTATGTCTAAAGCTATGTCCAAAGGGTTTGACTTCTCTTTTGTAAACCATGTTTATCTGTAAGTTTTGGGAAATTTGGATAAATTGTAGAAGTTTGAATAGTCAACTCATTTTGAGTGTTGTTATGTAACGAACAGTATTTTGAGATAAAATATATTTCGTCTTCCACAGCCTTGATGAAGTATTAAGTGCTTTCTCATTCTGTGAAAAGATTATAATATCAGTTGCTTCGTAAAACTTTCTGAAACAACACACAGTTTTAATTTGTTTCCTGTTGCAGTTTACATCCAGGACGTGCTGCAGAACCTGCGACCGAAGCTGCGGGCGGCTAAAGACTACAGGTCACAGCTGCAGCTGGCTGAGTCAGGCCGGACAGGGGAGGTGGACAGGGTGGAGCTACTGTCTATGGACAAGACAGAGATCAAAAACGCTCTGAATGAGGTACATCATATATAGTTATTGATACAAATAAACATGTGGAAAGTTTAAATTTGTAAACAGATTGGAACCTGAGAGTTAGTCAGATGCCCTTAAAGTATTCAAGTTAAAGAATCATGATACAAATAACTTTTAATTGATAAATGATGATTAACTTTTATAAAAAAAAATAAAATGCATCAAGTACTGTAAGTCTCTTTAGATTCGCGGGGCCTAAAGTTCGCGGTTTCGGGAAAATGGACAATCCGCGGTATTTTTAGATTCGCGATTTCTCCTTGGCTATTTTTCAAAGAAAAATTTGTAAAAGTGTATATTTAAAATAATAAAAGTTCGTGTTCCGGCATTTATATCCTAAAACGCGGCGCAAAAATTTGTTTCGTGCACCGCGCGAGACTGCCGGCGGTCATAGCTGACGATCGATCTGACGCACGTGTAAACAATTTTCTTTGTTCGGAAATAAGCACTAAAACGCTATTTTCCACGACTACACATCGATACTCTAGTGAAGAAATGCATAATCGAAAGAATCTTTCGGGAAAATATATATTACTAAGAATATTTATGCCGTCTTCGGCGAGATTTTGAACCCGGAAGTATGCAAAGGTCGCCTACGGTTTTGTAGCGGCCCACGGTAGCGTTTCTATCCAACAAAACAAGAAAAAAAAAACGCCCGCAAAGCAGGGCGCAAAAGAGAACGAACTAACACTTCCCAGGTACCAGCAGTTATATTTTTCATCAAAATATTTGTAGATATGCCCGATGTGCCCGCAATTTTCAAGCGTCCGGGCGCGCATGGCCGGCGCTCAGCACACAGATTTTTGTCCGGCGGTGCACGTTTGACACGGCCAGTGCCGCAGTATCACGATTCGGTGTCTCATAATATTATAATTTTTTGACATCAGTATAACTTTAAAAAATTTTGGTACTCAGCATACGTACATTTGCTAAGAATGGAGTTGATTTGCAGTGATTTGTGTTTGTTGCGTGTGTTTGTGTTTCACTTACCGTCGTGAATGCATGTAGGGAGGGGGGGCGCACTTATGCAAAACATATTCGCGGGGAAATAGATTCGCAGTACAGAGGTCCCCGCGAATTCCGCGAATCTAAATATACCGCGGAAATTTGTAGACTTACAGTAGTCAGGGAGAAACTTAAACCCCTCTTAAACCATTTCAAACTTGCCTTAAATGTACATGAGGCCTTGTGACTGTATATTTCTGTTTCATATTTTTCACATCAACTTGTAGTTTTGCAAGTCCCTTAATTCAGATGTTTCAGATTACAAAATCATGATTTGGTAATCTGTTACTCCACTCGTTCCAGTAGTGGAGTAACACACAAGTCCAGTAGTACTGTGAAAAAATTGATAACATTATCCATGATTGTCTAAAGAACGTCCTAACATTGATGAGAAAACAATGCATACTGATCTAGTGTTGCCAATGTGCCAATATTTGCTCTCCCTTCCACTTGTACTTTTTGTGACTGTAGAATTTTAATAGCAAAATGCAAAACTGCACATTTTTGGTACTAAGAAGTAACATTACATGACATGTATATTTCTCAATAAAAATTCTCTCCCAGACTGATGAGTTGATCAGTGACCTGAGTGGAACCATCACCAAGTACAAGGATCAGCTGAAGGTTCTTGAGCCCAGGGTACTTGAGGAGCGAGACACCGGGCATGAGTACAAGATGAAACACATCAAGAGTCTGGAGGCTACAGACAGACTGGTGGGGAAACAGGGACTTAGACTCAAGGTGGGCTAGTCTTACTGGTGTATTTTCTGCATAAAGAACTGTTTAGACACACCATTGTTTATTGTTTTGTTTATTGTTTGTTTTGCACTCACAAAATAAAATGGAATATAATAATTGAAGTTGAGTAGACATGCATGGGGGGGGGCGGAAATCTGGTGGTTTTTCTTTGGCCCTTCCCAATACTATAAGACTTAGTCTTAGATTAAAAGTTACCATTGATACAAAATTTAAACGAAGAAAACAAAAATAACAGGAAGTAAACAGAAACAATTTTATACAAATCACCTATCTGAACAAATAAAGAAATATCAAACTAAGTAATCTAGGTATTACGAACATCAGTACAAAATGTAAATTATATGAGCATGGTTTATACTATCTACATGTACTTTCAAGCCTGATTTTGGTACAATTTCTATTTACTGAACACAATTCCATTGGCTTAGAAAAGGAGAAGCAGCCTTTGTAAAAGGCTGAGGTGTTCAGAAGCATTCAGAATGATTCCAGACGCCTCTGAATTGGCTCTTTGGGTCTTACCTTACCTTTGGGTCTGATTGGTATGAATTTGGATTATGGTGGATGCTCGTGAATGCCCCTGAATGTCCAAGATCATCCCAGTTTGGCAACTTGGAATGGCCGCACAAATGCCGATCAGAACGGCCGTTTGGATTGACTTTCAGCCCTTGGACAAAGTGATTGAATTTTGGGGCAATTCTTTTAGCAGTTTCCTTCTGATGTCTAGCAAGTATCATCAAATCTTTGAAGTCAAATATTTAATCTTGTGTGAAGTGTTCTATAACTGTCAAGTTTATCATGAAAGTTCATCTGTGTTGGTTGCATTAAGGAGGCTATATACATGTATATCAGAGCACTTCAGCCTTCACTTAATAGAGATGGTGGACGATATAAACTCCCTGGCACTTTTGATCAATTGCTTACGTCACGTATCAGTAAAGTCTCGTGTGAATAAGGTCACGTGTTTGTAAACCGTAACTCTCGCGAGATCACGTTTTGAAGTGATTGGTCATTAATTATCCTGATGAAGGCGACAGTGGTCGCTGAAAATTTGATCCCTGTAAATAGTGTGTTGGAATAAAACTGTCAAGTTTATTTTCTTAAAAGTCTACTGCATCTTCCATGTTTCCCCTCAGGTGTTTGAGAATGGGAGAGATGAGGGGGAGACACTGATCTACTTTAACATGAGGGATGCTGAGAGGGCAGCTAAGGGGGACAGCAAGAGGCTGATGGAACAGGTATGTTTACCTTAAAATTTTCAGAATAAAGATAAAAACAACGAAGGCCAATAACCTGGACCAGATGGCTGTCACCGTGGTAACTGGTGCTTTAGTAGATGCACTGTGGTGTTGGTTACGTTATGTAGCAAGTGGCGGGACAAAGCTGGAGGGTTTGGTCACCATATACATAAAATGTGTTTTTATAAAAATAAACAGAGTTGTAATTTATCAGGCTAGGTCATCCCCATGTAGTAAATATTGTGATTATGTAACAGACTGTAGTGCTAGTACTAGATTGATATATTTGTGTATTCAAGTTAACCTTTGTACCTAACCCAGTGTGTATGTTTGTACAATAAAGGTCTTCATTCTTCATTCTTCATTATCTTTTTAGTTCATTGGTAGGCAGCAAGGAGAAGGTGACAGCACATTGGAAAAGATCTGGTAACCACAAAAAATTTTTAGGAAAAAAAATCCAGTGGACGTTCTTGATTCTTTCTTGTTTCTTCCAGCTTCTTGCCACCTGTACTGCCTGTCAGAGACTAGCCAACCCCGTGTCCAATCCCGGGCCGGCGCTCAGTAGTGTCGCTAAGAAGCTGTACGACCGTGACGGTCATGAGATCACCAACATCTACAGTCTCCAGACGGAACAGGAGGTCTGGCTGTCATTTGGGGAGGACTTTAAAGCACCCAGTGGTGAGGAAGCCTTTGTTCTCAAACACAACTTTTCTTTTACAAAGTGCATTATTAGATATTAAATAATTATAGTTTTCTATGACCAGATTGTGGCCAGTTGATAGAATGATGCAGCAGCTTTAATTCTGATCTACAAGAAAGTCACTGAACTGTTTGAGAATCCAGCCTATTGTAAGGTAACTTCTGTGTCTGGAGCAGGGAACATTGAAAATTACATGTTGTTGAGGCAGACAAATTTTACCTGCACCATCCAGAATTTAGGAAGTATGGATCATACAAAAAACTGTTCAGAATTTACCATTGTGGCAATAATAATTTATTCTTATAAATGTCATAGTTTGTAACAGCCATTGCAGCAAATAAAAATCCAATTATTATTACTTTAATTTACAAACAATTTAGGTACAGATAGATGTCAGAAATTCCTGCACAGATCAAATTTTACTTACACTAACCTGAACATGCAGGTGGTATTTCCAGCCCTGTATTAGCACGTTAACATGTTCAAATATGTTAATTACATGGTTATAATATATTTCCATAACTTTTTGTAAAGTAAGACATGAAATCCTATTAGTAACCACACATTTCTGGAAACATTGATGATTGTTGTAATTTATGATATTTTCCTATGTTTTCCACAGTGTCTGTGTTACAAGTGTGTTTTGACAAGGCCCAGGGAGTGGCATTACCAGACGGCAGGACGGTCGCCTACAGAGAACCTGTGGGTGGGGAGGACGCTGTGGAGGGGATAGACAGGTACGGACAGGTTTAAACAGAGCACAGCCAGTACCTGCAGGTACAGGGAAGTAAGAGTCGATTGATGGAAAAACATGTTTTTCCATCAATCAACTCTTACTTCCCATTTTGAGTCAAATTACTCGGCTGGTGCATTTTTAGAGTCATTTTTAGTCAAATGACTCAGCTAGTGCCTGTTTTGAGTCGTTTTGAGTCCACTGACTCGGCTAGTGTGAGTTTTGAGTCAAATGACTCGGCTAGTGCCCATTTTAAGTCCACTGACTCGGCTAGGATGAGTTTTGAAACAAATGCTAATTCGAGTCAAATGACTCGGCTAATGCCCATTTTAAGTCCAATGATTTGGTCAGTACCCGTTGTTTTGAGTCAAATTACTCTGCATATGCAAATAAGAAAGACAAAATAAACCATTTTTATAGCCAACTTGAGTTCATTTTTTAAAAACCTTTTGACTGTGCTGAGCTTCAAACAAAAACCAATTATATTGGTAATAGGTTTTTAAAGTACTAAGTCTTATTTCATTATACTTTTTAACACAGACACAGTCACTGGGAGGCTACTGTTGGCTTCCCCCTGGAGTATGACTACACAGAGCTGCGTGATGAGAGGGACATCGAGGATGAAGAGGAGAGAATCAGGAACAAGGCAGCTACAGACAGGGTGGTCATGCATGTCAAGTCAGCCGGGCTGGACACACGGGGCAGCTTCCTGCAGAACAAGGTCAGCATATTATCCAGGTGTACTTATACTGCTGTAGAACTGCAATATGAGACCCAAAGTGGAACTGAAGTTTGAGACCTACATGTACATGTAGCTACTGTATTGTGTAGTGACTGGTAGCCAGTTATTATGCTGTAAAAAATGTAGTCTTAGCCTTTTATGGACCAAAAAATACTACTAAACAATAACTGTACTTTCAAAATGTACACCCCAGGTTTTTTTTTAGCTTTAATGAGACTTAAACAAGTTTTTTTCGTTGTTTCAAATTTATCAGTTCAACTCATAATACAGAAGGCATATCATACACAGGCAAAGATGAAGATGAAGATGAAGATTCACATAGTGCATTACTACTGGTATTTATTTACAACGATTAAAACAAAAAGGAGGGACATAGCAGTCTATACATGCACATAGACTTTGTAAGCGTAATGTTAAATGATGATGATGATGATGATTGGTTTATTAAAGAAGCACAATCTGACATAGCAGTCAACAGACTGAATTAGGCCAGAGTTTACAGTAGTTTTAAAATCAGTTGAATTCATAAAATCACAGCTTAAAATATAACACATTATAAATATTTACAGTTCGTTCCACCATTGTCATACATGAATACATAAAATCTGTTACAATATTTAAAAAAACACGTCTACAGTTCATTCAGTAACTTTGTCATTGCAGGGATTGCACTTGTTATGTATCGTTTGGTCCCAGTTGGCTGTTGGTAGCGTGTCTCTTTGTCTGGTGCTGTACATGTATATCACTTTGTAGTTGTCCAAAATAACTGTATTGTCGGTGCCACTTGATAATGTTTAATACTTTCTTCCAAATTGTAGAGAGGTAAGAATAATTGATTGAATAATTATATATTACAGGAGGACACTAACACAGTGCTGTACCCTGAGCTCAGTGTTCAGTCCAAGAAAAAGAAAGGGTGGCCACCTGGGTGTCAGACCTGGGTTATCAACCAGGCAAGTGTGAAGTTGTCTTCTATACCTGCTAAGTTTCCTCACAAGTAAATTTAAAGAAATAACTTAGAAGTTAGAAAACATTTTTCTCTTAAAGATCATCCTGTCACAGTTATATGAACAGAGAACAGTAAAAAACTTAAGATTGTAAGGAAGGACGCATTGATAGGAAGGATTCCTTATTATAATTACATGTATTATGATTATTTCTATGTGTTAGACTAAGTGTGATCTATGCCTCCTTACTTCTAAATATTACAAGTAAAAATTGACTGGCGCAATTGCACCAGTGAATGTACAATCGTCATGATCTATGCTGGAAAAAGTATTTTGAGCCCAGCTTTATCAAAAACAACAATTCAAAGTTACCCTTTATCAATTATTTATCTAGCATCACAGTAAATTAAGCACGTACTTGTAAAGGTGTACTAGCTTTATAGTCAGAGTAGTCCTATTCAACATTCTGCCAGACATAATACAAATAGACACATACCAGCTAGTATTATCTGCCATACATTGTACATGTTACAATGATCGTAACACTTGTGCAATAAAATTCACAAGACGGATAAAAATTTCAGGTGGCTAGAACACTGCTGCATGTATCATGTATACTGTAGCCCAACATTCATGATGACTTGACTATATGTCATACTGAAAGTTGTTTTCCCTCTGCCCTGCCCCCCCCCCCCACTCCAGAGTGGACTGATCTACAGCCGTGCCATGCCCCAGTTGGCTCTAACCGTCAACGACAACCATCGTGTGGAGACGGAGGTCAGCGAAGGGCTCACCGTGGGGGGATTCGGGGTCACCATGCAAAAGAGGTTAGTATACATAATATGCATTCCATTCTATACATTATTTTACCTTAAAGTTTAATCTACACACTTGTATGTATTTTTTTCTGTTCAAAAAAGTTAAATAAACATGTAAGCCATACACATAACATTACCACAGTGACATGACATACAGAAAACAAGCACTCATTCTTTGGAGGCACTGTACTTCTGTGAAATTTTTAATAGCGTTTTCAATTTGCATAATATATACTTAACACTTTGTATGATGTTTTTTCAAACTTTGCAGGATGGTTGGGAATCCTGCACAACAGTGGAGCTTCAGTCCAGATGGTTATATCTTCTCTGTGGTCAGTACATGTATCAACTTTGTCTTGTTTTTATCATAGATTCACCATAAATGTAGTTGGCAGATAGCTAAATTAGCAAAGGGCTCAAGGGTTCTGTTGTGGTGTGTGTGTCCTTTTTCATATCTAGTGGGTTTGCCAAATGTATTAAAAATGAACATATTACATTCTCTGACAAGTTCAAACTTTGAATGACATTTTTTACACATCTAATGTGAATTTTTTATCATATATGTATACATCACACTCCAGTACGTTTGGGACCGCACTGTTCCCCGTAACTGTGTGTAAACAAGAGTACATCGGCATCTTTATTCTACCACCAGGACTTTTGCATGTAGCTAGAACTTTGCTGTAAACCAATGATTAGCCAGGGGTGTTATAATAATTACAACTGTTGCTTACATTAGCACAGGATAGAAAAAAAAAGAAGATATGTTATGCATTTTGTAATGCATCTATAATCACAGTATCACCTGTACTACATGCATGTGAACCAGTTACAATTGCCCTGAGGAAGGCGACAGACAGTCAACGTCAGCTAAATAAAACACTTTTTGGTTGTTGTGTAAAAAGTCTCTGCATTCAGTGACTTACCAACTTCAGGAAAGTATTCAAGGAAGTTTAAACCCTCCACATATAGTCTAATAATTATTAGTAAATAAAGTATTTCTGATTCTGTGACATCAATAAGTGTAACTTGTTTTCTTTGTTTCCTCCAGGCCTATCCCGACCTTGTCCTGACCTTCCTGGGTGACCAGGGCTCCCAGCCGACCTCTGACCTCATCACCCCGGGTCTAGACCTCCCGCAGGGCGTAACGGCGGTGGACGTGAACGGTACGTCCGAGGACAGCGACTACCGGCCGCACCTGGTCGACCTGGAGGGAGAGGAGGTTCTACATGTCCGGACCGATCCACTCGCTGGCCTGGGGGAGGGGCAGGAGTTCTCAGGACAGAGGAGTATAGTGGACGTGGTGGAAAAAGTGCCTGCAAAACATCCCTGTGCCAAATTTCAGAGGTAATGTCTTATAATTCTGAATGACTTTATCATTATGGTAACTTTATTTACAAATACTATAAAGTAAAGAGGGTGACCATGAAACTTCAAGAACTTGTCTTATCTTGCAACGGTTTAAATGCATTTTAAAATTTACTACATCTTCATGTAGATTACAGCAATTTCCCAAAGATCCTTTCTTTCTCTTTTTCTAAATTCCTTTCTTGAGGTATGAGCCATACAAAGATTAAACACAAATTAACTAGACTATAACACCTTTCCAGGCTTAGTTCAAGACCTACTCTCAAAAGTTTAGCCTACTAGCAAAAGTTGCCCCTCAAAATGCAAAAAATAGCATTTCAGAGGGTCAAGAACTTTCAAAATTTTCCCCACGAAGCATGCCCCTGGGCCCTCATTGGACAATCGCGCCTTCAACACTCGATCTGATGTTACAAAATTTGACAAAATGGACAAAAATTGAATATCGTTGCCCAACATTCCCTGTCCCTGGTGCTGAACCTTTGGTAGTAATGGTTGTTGGCCATCCACCAGTAGACTTTTGCATTTCCCGTTCCCTATTCAACAGCAAAAGTCTTAAAAGTCATAATGGGAGAGAAAAAACACTAAGTCCTAGCATTACTGAACGTAGCCATGTCTTACCTGTACGTAGGTGGGCTCTGAAACAGGAGGACCTGGCCAACATGGGGCAGTGGAAAAAATCCAAGATCTCCAACCCTGAGTGGAACAAGTTGGCATACTCCTGGCCTGTCACTGAAGACGGGGTCTGGAACAAGGTAGGACAGGGCCATATTTTACCTTCTATTTTGCCTTCTAATCTTTATTTATTGCTTATTGTTTGGTTTCTAAACTTGTTTGACTAGTGGGAAAGTAATTGAAGAGAACTTGTTATTTTAGTATGTGAATTAATGCTTCACATATAGTCAAGTCATACTTTCTTGCACAATAATTCAATCAGGTACTCTGGATAACATATTCAATAGCATTGCTTGTGTGTGTACGCTGTTTTTTTTTCTGGTTTACATTTGTCTGAATGAAATAAATTAAGACTGCTACAACAGTCCTCATTCCCACTTATTATCTTCCAGGCGTATTATGACATCTCCATGTCTTATTTTCAGGAGTTTAAGTGGCCCCTGGAAGGTTTTCTCATTCCCATGGCTCCTCCACTGAGGAAGTCTAAAAAGAAGAATCCAAATGGAGGTTAGTACAAGAGAACTGCTACTTATTAAACAATTTTTTTTTGGGGGGGGGGGACTTTTGGTGCACATGTCTTTTATTATGTTTACTGAAGGAAACATATTGTTTTTGCTTTGTTTCCTCTTTTTCTTCTTCTCCTTACCAATGAGGTCAATGACCTGAACCAGACGTTTGTCACCATGGGAACTAGTGTTGGGGGTTACATCATCTTGCAATTTTATAGCAGGAGGGATTTAGACTCCTGTCTGATCATACATATGAATGTGTTTGAGTAAGAATTAATAGAGCAGACCATGTGCAAAGGTAAACATTTTTCATTTGCTTTGCAAATGTTACCTTAAAGTTTCTAGTTATTTGTTTATTAGCTAAGCCTGCTACTCTCTCTTTGTAACCAGGCTGAATTGTAGATAGTTCACAATTGATGGAACTTATATAATTTCATGTAAATTAAGTCTGTATAATTAGATAGAAACTTTATAAATTTTTTTACGTCTATCATTCCTAGTTGTCCCTCTGAGGCTAAAGGTGGTGAGGAATGGAGACAAGAACCCCAAGAACTCAGTAGTGATTGTCGGACCAGATCTGACCAATGTAAGTTTTGTACTGTGATCTTTGATGTTAGTCTAGAACACAAAAAAACATTATTCTACCATTCCTTAGAATTTGATTATGTGTGACAGTCATGATTTTTTAATTTTTTCAGACTTTAAGATAAACAGGTTACTACATTTACCAAATGTTAATGCTAATGCTAAATTAAATTCAGAGAAAGCAGTACATGTATATTCCTTTGTAAGGTATGTAAACTGTACTCATTAAAGTCTTTGGTATGACTCAGCCTTGAATCAAACTCACAACCGACTAAAAGCTTACCAATAGTACCCATTCATTGCGCCAAAAAGCAGTTACTTAATAAGCAACTGGATATGATTTCTGAACCAGTCAAACGTTTCAGGTAGCATCCACTACCTTTCATAAGTTACTCTAAGAGACCAGAGGAGAAATGCAGGTGTATAAGCATGACCTATTGATTTATATGCTCTTGATATGTGATGGAAAAAGCTTTCTTAGAGTCACTGATGAAAGGTAGTGGATGCTACCTGAAACGTCTGACCGTTTCCAAAATCATATCCAGTTGCTTGAGTAACTACTTTTTGGTGTATCTTACTTATTACCTGGATGTCTAACTTTCACCAATGTACCCATTCATTGATTAGTGATTTATTGCTTGATTGCCTTACTTGCCCCAGATGATGCGTGACATGAACAAGACGGCTCTGAATGGTAAGAAGGCGCTGCACCACAAGCGGCGCTCCTCCTCCACCATTCACGTGGACGACCTGTCTGAGGACATGGCCGACGCCCTGCACTGTGACAACATGCCCAGGTTCAGGGAGCTAGAGATGCAGCTGGTTTGTTTGTTTGTTTGTTTGTTTGTTTGTTTGTTTGTTTTATGCCCAGATTCAGGGAGGTGGAAATGCAGCTGGTAATTCTCACAGAACCTTTAGTTAATATAAATGCATAGTTTTGTTTTAGAATTCTAATCAAATATAGCTTTTTTTATTTCTTATTGTGTCATTGTACATTTTATGTACCTGTAACATTCTGAAAATCACTAGAAATTTTTAACTAGTATAGTGAAGGATGAGTTATCAGGAAGTTATCAAGCAACAGGCAATAGGCATGCAGCTTTTGAGATCATTGGGCAGTTGTAATCTTCTTGCTGATTGGGTGCTGGGTTTAATTGGATTAACTCATGGAGCACCTGTCAGAGGAACTGCATTCAATTGTTTGTAGTAGGTTTGTCACACTTTCCAGCAATGTGGGGCAGATTTTTTTTAAATCTTGCAAATGAAGCAAATATGCATCAGGCAAATGTAAATCTTTTAGAAACAATAATGTATAGGATGTTAGCTATCCAACTGTTTATGGCTTCACCACACCATTTGTATGGGAGGGGGATAGGTCCATTTTTGGTACGGTGGATGTGGTGAAGCCATGCTGCATTTGCTCCTGAGGAAATATCGGCCTTTCTAGTTTATGCAATTGTCTGTTTCTTCTCTCACCCTCCCAGTTCTTGGAGAGATGTACCACACTGATGGACCTGCCGTTTGCGGCGCGGCGGCTGTTTGACGATAACGGGAAGGAACACGGCACGCTGGCGGAGCTGAAGCGGGACCAGGTCGTGTTTGTGTCGTGCGGAGAGGTGTGGGTCGACCCCAAACTGACGGAGAGTGAGCGCCAGAGGAGAACACTGCTGGCCAACCTGGCGTCAGACGTTGCACAGATCAAACACTACGTCGCTCTCAGGAACCCAGAAGGTATGTTACCTTTTGGATTTTATTTTTAAATATATTTGCTAGTAACTTTTAATGTGTTTGATAATTCTACATATAATTTTTTTACTAACTGTGACAAATTTTAAAGTATTTTATTATTTTTTATGGCTTTTAAAATATCACGGGCAAATGAAAACCAAACCACAGGAATACAAATGTGGTGTAAACAGTTGTGAATTTGCGGTAGTTCATAGCGACTTTTACAACAAGCTGCCACTGTACTAAGTTCTTGAGTTCCGTGGAGCTTCGGCAGCTTAGTTGTCATCCTCCGTAGTTCTGATTGATGGCTCCTGGAGGATTTGATTTTCTTTTAGAACAGGCAAAAGTCAATGTGCGTGTGGGTGTTATCCATATTAGTGTGGCCCTATTATGAGTACTATCTAAAAATTATGTATTATTTGATATGGGATCGCAATATGAACATATATGTACAAGGCACTTCATCCATGACTTTACTTGAACAGAAGTTTTTTTGAAGAACTGTTGCAGTTGTGTTGGATTGCATTATGTAGCAAGTTTTAGAGCGGCCTCTCACCATGATAATAATTAATATTATATATGAAATTCAATGTTTTTAAGTACTAACAATAATCAGAGCTGAATTTGTTTGGTTAGACCCTTATTATCATCATGAGTTAGGGCATGTGAAGGTAAACATTATACATTGATTTTACTTTGCCAATATTTCCTTTCTATAGTAGATAACTTTTCCTTTTTTATTCACCCAGAACTGGTGATGATGGTATCCGGCCCCCTCCAGCCTGGTTCCCAGGTGCTGGTGGAGAAGTGCAGCCTCAGTCCTGAGCAGCAGGAGGTTATTGCACAGGCCGAGCTGACCGGGGAGGGAGGGGAGCACGGGGAGGGGGAGGACAAACCTCACACACTGGAGGAGATACTAGGGGAGATCGGGTAAGTCTTATATTCACTGTTTTATCCTTTGCAAAATGCTGTGAATGCGGACGTAACTATGCCACTGCAGGGCAAAAAAAGTCAAGAGTCTGTGACCTGATTAAGATGTCAAGTTATTGAAAAATATTGTAGAATAAATGCCAGCAGGACAAGGGTTAAGTCACTGTGTTTTAAAACCCCTATCTATGCATGTATTTTGGAATTTGATTTAAAAGTCAAATTCCAAAATACATTGCATAGATAGGGGTCTCTGTCAGTGGTGCTGAAAATGATGCTGTGCTAGTGTGGCCTTCATTTCACAGTCATTATTATACAGACATAATTTCAAATTAATGTAAGTGGAACAAACTGGTGGCCCCAAATCTAATCATTTTGAGGTCTCACTGTACAAGTTTTATAACCCCAACAGCTCTAGTACTTGTTATTATTATACAGTTATTCTGTATTATTCAATAATTGTTCAATCTTCTTTTTATAAAGTAGACTGACACTGTGTTTTTGGATGGACATACATTGTACATGTGCTAGATAAATCGTGATACCTTATTTATGCTCCCTTCTCCCAAGTAAGTTGCATGCAAATACAGTGAAGGAAGAAGACAAGTGAGTGGGTGTAGAACCATTTGGTGGTTAGAAATGTTTGCTGGTGATCACTAACTCTCAAATTGGAGTATTAAGCATAATGCAGGGTTCGAAATACTGGGTGCGTATGCACCTTATTGCAGGTTAAATTAGGGCTGTGCAGGTATTTCTGATGTCTACCTGTACCTAACCTGCACTGGTCCATGTACTGGGTATATGCAGGTTAGTGCAGGTAAAATTGGAGCTGTGCAGGTATTTCTGATGTCTACCTGTACCAAAACTGCACTGGTCCATGTACTGGGTTTATATATCAAATATATTATACAATGTATGTGAATGTGGATTATTTGCTGCATTAACTGTTACCGCCAATGAAGTATAAAAGAAACAATGGTCGTGATAGTTGTTCAACAGTTTTTAGAATGATCCATTCTTCCTATTAAATTCTGAGTGGTGCAGGTAAAACTTGTCTGGTGCAGGTAATTTTCAATGTCACCTGCACCAGTGCAGGTATGCAGAAAAAGTATTTCGAGCCCTGATATTTATTTATTAAGAAATTGTAACAGGACAATGTGAAGTGTGCACTATATAATGAAAAGATGTAGGTTAGATGTAAGGGGGTGAATCATTGTTGATGTTGTGTGGATGTTTTCTCTCCCTCCCCTGTAGGAGTCTAGTGTACGAACCCTCCTGGGTGTAAGTTTCCCTCCCTTCATGCCTTTCACTCACAAAATCCTCTGCACTGCCTGTACACAATGTGTTTCCCTTATTTCTGTGGATGTCTGTTGGTGATATGTTTGTACTCGGTGGTGAATGAATGCTGCATGTTACGTTGATGAAGGTTAGACATCCAGGTAAACAATATTCAAAGACAAGTCAAACTCTACTACTGGATAAGTTATGGAGATTGCTTGCGGACATTTTGAGTGACATCTGTTTGTTCTTCTTCCGCGTCACCAAATGACCCGAGAGAACTAGTAAATACTAATCACTCAAAACATCTGGAAGTTATCTCCATAACTTATCCAGTAGTAGAGTTTGCTTTGTCTTTTAATAATACTGTATGTTACAAATGTATGTGTACTCTTGTTAAATGTTGGAATATGGTGATATTACTACACACTTTTTTTTCACATTTTTTTCACATTTTTTCCTTTGTCGTGTTGAATTGGCGATGTGTTGTATGGACATAATTTTTTCCCTTTTTTATCCAATATCATTTTCGTCTTCAAAGTTATGTATGTCATTAAAGTCATGTCAATATACAGTGTACAATGTACATGTAATGTTACACAGCCAACCTTATGTAAAGTTTATTCTTTGTTCATACCTTGTCACAGAGCTTATGTTACTTTGTAAAATTAATGTAGAGGTCAATGCCTGTGATGTCACAAAACTTCCAAGTTGTCTCAACATTTCACTTATTACTAAGTCATTATCATCACGCTCAACAACATCCAGAAGAGCACAATGCCAGTTTGCAATCTACTACAGACAACGCTACGTTATCATCAGCCAAAAAAATTCATTTTTTTCAAGTCATCTTATATGCGTAATCTCTGATACAGGTCAGCCCACGAGAGGTCCCACCAGCGATCGGAGGAGAGACTGGCATCACGTAAGCGACCCTGGGAACAGGGCTTCACCAGCAAGTATGATGAAATCATCGAGCTGGGAACAGAGGAAGAACCTCAGTACAGTGACATGGCTCTGTACAGCAAGTTCAGGTGAGGCATACATGTAGGCAGATGACGGTAAACGGTGATCTCGAACCAGTTTTAGCTCACTGGTCATAACACTCAGAAGACAGATGCTATGTCATAACACAACAACATGGCATTACTTTTAGAGCTCTATCAGGCAGCCAAAAGAGGACTATAAAAGCCAGTTTTTTCAACAAAATAGAAAGAGAAAAAAGCTCTCCAGCTGGAAAATGCCAGCATTTATCCACACATACCAATAAAAAGGCTGATTTTAGTTGGTTTGGATGCACTCACCAAAGGGTATACTCAAAATGAGCATGTCAGCAGAAAGTACTGCGTCTGTGCAAAACCCTAATTTTTCACGGTATTCGTTGGAGGTTTGCTCAACGTAACATAAGAATTTTGCCTGTTGCAGACGATATCTTTTCCGACATAACATTTGAAACTTACAAACGCGAGTGTAAACCTTATATGTGTGAATACGACCTTATATGAGATGTTCTGCCAAAGCGCTATGCACAATAAAATATTTTGCGCAGGTGCAGTACGTTCTGCTGACGTACTGGCTTTTTGCGACGGCGGGAAATGGTGACCTTTGTGTTGATTTTGTCTCCCCCAGACCTAAAAACCGTTCCCCCAGAAGAAGCTTTCCCAGGACTTGAACCCAGGACCTCTTGGTTCCGAGTCGAGCACTCTGCCATTGTGCCACACGACCCCACGATTTGTGACTGTTGATTTTGTCTCCCCCAGACCCAAGAGCCATTCCCCCAGGAGAAGTTCTCCCAGGACTTGAACCCGGGACCTCCTGGTACCGAGTCTAGCACTCTGCCATTGTGCCACACGACCCCACAATTTGTGACTGATGATTTTGTCTCCCCCAGACCTAAGAGCCGTTCCCCCATGACAAGCTCCCCCAGGACTTAAACCCAGGACCTCTTGGTTCCGAGTCTAACACTCTTCCATTGCACCACACGACCCCACGATTTGTGACTATTGATTTTGTCTCCCCCAGACCTAAGAGCCGTTCCCCCAGGAGAAGTTCGCCCCTGAGTGCCCAGCGGTTCCTGGTGCAGGATGGGTGGGTGGAGATGGCTGACTGTCCTGGGCTGGTGCTGGGTGTGGCGGAACAGGACGTGACGGGAACCTCCGTTTCCGTGGTACTGGTCAGGAAACGGGACGACGACATCAATCAGAGATGGACCCTCAACAAGGACGGGTACGCTTGTCTTTGTTATCATCTTTTCATTTTGATTTCAACTCTACAATTGCCTGATGTTACACAAAAACATGAACTATGTCTACCAACTTTAGTATAAGTTACTTAGTACACTAGCTACATGTATGTAGTCTTCCCTAATGAATGAAGAGGATAAAAAAGTAACTTGAAGACAGAGTGTGCTAGTTGGTATTACATTTACTGTTCATACATTTTCCTTTACCGTTGTTTTATTTCATAGAAGGAGGGAAAAACAGGTTTTTGCTGTGTCTGCAAATAATTCTGTAATACACTGTCAGTTACAAAATTGATTTTTGTTGTGTTATGATTTAGCGGTAAGAGATAACTTAAAAAATGGAACACTGCAAAGTAAGCACATTATTTAAGTTTACAGTATTATGCAGATCTGTAGGTGCATAATATGTACATATGCAAGTACTGGACATTGTACATTATACTGTAACAATAGACATGATAATAATTATTAATATAGTATGATATTATGTCTAATAGACATTATATGTTATACATTGCATATAACTGAGTACAGATCTACTAGGTAAGTGTAATAGATTAAATTTTATTTTCCAAGATCATGTTACTGCCTAATTTTACACCTACCTTGTTGTACATTGTACAATGTTACTGTATACAGTAACAGTTGTGCGATTAAGTTCTTCTTTGATACTGAAGTTTAAATTCTGTATTTTCACTTTGCAGCTCCATCAACATCAAAAGCAACTACGGCCTGGTGCTGGGAGTGGCCCTGCCTCCCCAGCCCCCAGGGGAAGACTCCCCACCCCCGGGGTACGTGGGCGTGCCCATCTCCCTGCAGCCCCGCAGGGTGGCGGCCCTGGGGGCGGCAAACCAGCGCTGGCTCTGGGACCCCGTCACTGGGTTCATCAAGGCTTTCGCTACAGATGTAACTGATAAAGGTAGGAATGGTAATAATTTTGGCATTATGAAGTAGGCTCATGTACATTGTTTTTCTGCACTGCATTCAACATTAAATTTGCTTTCTACAGGTAGTTTCCAATGCTTGTAATTAAATCCATAAAGATGACATCAGATTCTGCTCATGCCATTGTTCAGTTGTACACAATGTATGTTCTTGTATTTTGTATCTCAGGTGAATTATATGTTAAAAGTTTGGTTGCAAGATGGTCTTGAGGTTAGGGTTGTTGTCTCTGAATCTGAAGTCCCTGGCACAATTGTGTCCTTGGGAAAGGCACTCAATGCCTATTTCCTCACTCCACTCCACCTTAGCTAGCTTTTGTCCTCTTGGATAGGATGTAATGCCTGAGAGATTCTGTGTTTAAGGAGAACCACACTAGACAGTTTACACAATCCAAATTTATTGGGTGCATTTAATATATACAATACACAATGTAGTGCAATACGGCACTTATACAGGGTCAGGGTCCTTCCTGGTGTGAGTTCAAACCTTGCAGTCCAGTCTTATGCAGCTTGTACTTAATGTACCATGTACAAAACAATTGTGTGATGCCAGCTTAAGGCAAAACATTCAATTTTTTTTAGTTTTAGTGTACACTTACTGCTTGACTGTCTAGTACATTGTCTTTGAAATTTTATACCAGATGAGTTAAATTGCATCATGTGTTTACAGAAATCACAGCAGCAAACAAGGCAGGAGTGTGCACACATGCAGTGACAGGTGCACAGGAGCTGGAACAACCCGTAAGTCGGGCTTATTTTGATAAAATGTAGAGACCTTCAAGTTGTTTAGAGATGTTTGACCAGGATTTTTAACCAAGATTTCTAACAGTCAACCTTTTTATTTCATTTGTGAATTCATCAATCTTTGTAGGTCTAAGAAATAAATTGCCCTGTCAGCATGGCAGTTTCGTGTTTTCATGTTTTGTTCATTGAGATACACTAAGTGCATGTGTATCATATGTCAAAGAAACAAAATGATGGAATTGATAGTAGACAAAAGCATAGTTTGGAGGTTTAACCCACATGTAATATTCATCAAAATTTGCTACGTGTATTGAACACCAGTCCTTAAAAAATTGTTTTTTATGAGTTTGAGAGTTGTCTATAGTGCTGATACAAAATTTAATATACCCCCAGCTATTAATAAATAATGTGCGTGCATTATTATAATTACTTGTGAATGTTACATTGTTGTAGATCTCTTTAAACATATTTTTCAGGATGGCGAATTATAGGTGACCCTTAGGACCTGATTACATTTTTTAGCTGATATTAGAAGTCGTTTGGTGGACTGTCAAGAACACTTAATGCACAAAGAATCAGCTTCTAGTAATGTAGCAGTATTAGAAATATTGTCCCTGTGTTTATACATAATGTTTATATTGTAGGGTTATGCGTGGGCGATGCCGACAGCCAAGGGGAGTCAGCAGGCCATGGTGTGTGTGGCCTGCGCTCGTGCAATGCGTGGAAGCTTCCGCCTGACCAAACTTAACGTCAGCATTCCGTTTTCCTGTGCCATGGGAACTACAAGTAAGTAGAGATGCATATTATATGTCATACTCATACGTAGGTGATGTAATTGTTAATATAATCATAATGGTAAAGTTACAGGTCAAGTCACAAATCAAGTGTTGGAAGCCACTAATTAAATTTTGTACATTGTAGTACATGTACATCAAGTCTTTATTGCCACTAACATTTTTCTGTTTTTGATGATTGAAGTTTCCTTGAAGTGCCACAAACAATGTGGCACTCCATGACTCTGATACAATTATACGCTTGTGACGGAAGCATTTGGTTTACAAGTAGACTGAACCTTTGCAAAGCTAAGCCTTTAATCTTTTAAGAATGTTTTCAATCAGATTCATCATTGTGATTGTATTTAAATTGCTACATGATTTTTTGTTTGTTTTTTCCTTACTGCAGTGAAACAAAAGGGACAGAAGTTTGGTGGCTGCTTTCATTGTTTGAATGGAAAGGTATGTCTTATAAACATGTATAACTATCAATGTTAAATAGCGTTGGATGTTGAAAAGAGATTGAAAGACTCTCATTAAACCTATATATAACACATTCCCAACTAAAACGAGAAATTCTCCATACAGTATGTGCAAAATGCACATACCTATGTGCAAACTGCACACAGCTATGTGCAAAGTGCACACACCTATGTGCAAAGTGCACACACCTATGTGCAAAATGCACATACCTATGTGCAAAGTGCACACACCTATGTGCAAACTGCACACACTATGTGCAAACTGCACACAGCTATGTGCAAAGTGCACACACTATGTGCAAACTGCACACAGCTATGTGCAAAGTGCACATAGGTGCATATACCTTGTGCAAACTGCATAATTATACTACAAACAGACAACACTTTAATTCTGGACTGACTCTAATTCCGGACGACCTTTCACCATTCAGACATTATTATAAACATGTTCTCAACTAAAAACAGAAATTCTACCATTCAATGAATGTAATTTGCATTCAATGAATGTACTTTACATTCAATGAATGCAGAGTCTGCATTCAATAAATGCAGTATTTCCATTCTGCATTCAATAAATGTATTTCACATTCAATGAATGCATTCATCATATGAATCCGTATCGCCCGAGGTACTTGTACCAGCCCTACCGCGCGCCGGATTGCCTGACGGCCGTAGACCCGAATTTGGCCCGATTTACACGTGTGTCGTTTATATGTGTTGGGCGTAAAACGACGAGCGAGCGAGCGCGGCGCTGCACCGCGCGTTTTGTGCGACAGATTTTTTTAGCATTTAAACGACCTCCGCCACAGACGCGCGGCGCACGTCATTTTCCTGTGGCACCTACTGGAGGCACCACAGGTACGCCGCGCGTCTGTGGCGGAGGTTGTTTACATGCTAGAAAATCTGTCGCACAAAATGCGCAGTGTGGCGCCGCGTTTTAAGCCAAACACATATAAACGATACACGTGTAAATCGGGCCTTTGTGTTCATACTTTCAAAGCGGTGAACGCGGTCAGGCCGAAACGTGTTCAAATTATTCTATGGAACATTTGGAACCCCAGGCCGTACCGCTAGTTATCACACGGGCCGGAATACCCATATGTAAACCCAAATGTAATCGCGGCAGACACATGACATAAAATATGATATACATTTGTAATGCAATTACGTTCAATATGGGTGTTCTGGCCCATGTGATACATGTAACTAGCAGTATGGCCCGGGAATCTTTACTGTACAGCCCTGGCTTCAAAATGTTCCAGAATGATTCGAACGCGTTTGTGCATACTGAATGTGTCGCTTTTGAAACTTCGAACACCAAATTCGGATGTTGAAAGTGACGCAATGACATGTTTCGTACACACCAAATTTTGGCACATTTCTCAGCCATTTGATAATCAGATAGAACACCGGGCTCTACCGGTAGTTATCAAATGGGCTGGAACACCTGTATTGAATGTTATTGTGGCCCAGGTATAGCAAAAAAGTACTGTAGCTATCAAATTAGTTTTAGCGTGTGACATATTTAGACATTATATCATAAATACTACCGACCTTACACTGTGTGGGCCTGCAGGTGGGTGGGGGAAGTCTGACAGATTGATGGGTCAGTTTTTCATCAGACACAATGTCATGTACAACAAGAGTTCCATGACCTATGCAAAATTATAGACCAGGTTACATTTACGATTTATCATAATGGTTCCATACTAGGGCCTTAATTCCATCATGATGTTCCTCTATTTCTTAGTTACATATGTCACTTATCAAAAGTCATGACAATCTGTCTGATAATATAATAACTGTGATATGAAGTTGGTCCCTGCAATCAAAAAAGCTGCTATGGGCTTCAAACCTACATGTATACCACTTTTTCAGGAGGCCAATAGCTATCAGACATTCACTAATCATGTCTACAGACCTACAGACAGGGATTAACCGTGCTGTGTAAACCATCTTGGAAAAGGTCATGAGTACATGTAGGAAAGGTAGCCTCCTTCCCAGTCTTGTTGGGCGTCGGCGTTATTTTTTCTCTGAGCGACGCGAGTAATATGCGGCCGCGAGGGACAATTTGCTGCCGAGGGAGTTTTTGCCACGGAGAGAAGGTTTCGCACTCCAACAAGACTGCTTTCAGTCGGCGACTAGAAAGGACCTCGGATTAAGCCAGCCTTTCATAGAGGCTATACATGTTATTCGCGCAGGTCCAATTCACATGTTCGCGCAAGGGTAATTCACAGATACGCATGGAGAAGGCTGACACGCGCTCGCCTTTGTCAACGGTTGGTTTTATTAGTGGAAGGTTCCAAATTCTTCCAACAGAGAAAGAGTGAACATTGGTAATGTCACAACAAAGGCATTGCTGTGCATTTTTAAGCATCCCATGCAAACAAACCAAGACAAACTTTGCAGTACTATTTTTGCTGGTGAAATGTGAAATTCTTTCTATTACGCAACTTGCTGTGGAGCGGTGCGTTACCCTCCCATGATCAGTGAGATCAACCCGCCACCAAACAACATGGCGGCACTTTGTTTATCTGTCCACGTCCCCCTGCAATATCACAGTTTAGCTTGCGGGTTCCTGTGGTAGTGATCTTTTCAAAGTTTTTTTTTTTTCGTAGCAGCAATGACTACGGGATTTTGTTGAGTGGATAGGGCTTGGTTTTCGGGAATGGTTGGCGTTCTACCGACGGGTTGATCGGCGACCGCTAGAAAGTTGCAAGTTTTGGCTCGTCGAGGAACGGGGCGTGAACACCTCCCTGCCTTCGTGGCGTTTATTGCGGGAAGTTCACACATGCATGCCAATCGCTCCTAAGTGTTTTTTGATAGCCCTTTCTAGTCACCGACTGAAAGCAGTCTTGTTGGAGCGCGAAACCTTCTCTCCGTGGCAAAAACTCCCTCGGCAGCAAATCGTCCCTCGTGGCCGCATATTACTTACATATTACTCGCGTCGCTCAGAGAAAAAATAACGGCGACGCCCAACAAGACTGCGAAGGATGCTATAGGAAAGGCTTTCAATTTGTAGTGTTATCCAACACGATGACTACATTGATTCAACAGTTTCCAGTAATTGTCAGAGAGTGGATTCCAAGTATTCAACTGGAAGAAGTGCAAATTTGAAGTCTATGGCTCACCAAAGGCTTCACATATGTCTCAATTACACAATGCATTAGCTAGCTAATCCTTGGGAGACCCTCACTGGTGCAGTTGGGTGTGCTCTATCTGGTAGACCTTTTGGTCAGGGGATAAATCACATGAAGTGTCACCAGAAGCCAGACACATGCTGTTTTGGGACCACCACAATTCATACTCTTGAAACCTCCTTTATTTATCTAAGGATAATGAGGCAATTGGCAGATGAGGCCATGACAAGCAAGCCCACAATTTTCTACCCCACACCCACAAAGAGCATGCTAACAGCCCTTGCCCTGGTATGTTGTTGAGGTCCACTACTGAAAACTTACAGAAAAATTGCAGCCATTTTGAATCTTGCAAATTCAATTGCAGGATGGGTTATTAGTATTGAAAACTTGTACAATGTAAGTATTTTTACACATATTTTTTACATACTTCATACAATGTACTTCTTATCCTTTACCAAGGATAATGTCCTTGCTAAGTCATAGTTTTGATGCCAGACTGTTTCCAACCGTATATGGTACAGTCAAACTTGTACAAGCAGCCACCTCTATTGGTCAGCCATCTGGTCATGCAACAACCGCGTTTTCTCAGTCCTGAATTTTTCTTTATAGACAATGCCACAGTGACTAGCACTATTGGGACGCGTACATAGTTCAATCTCTTTAATTTATGGGACAACCGCATCATTTTCAAGTATGATAGGAAACATTTTTTTAATGATCATAGCTACATAGCGAGAAATCTTAAAAGAATTGGCCAGTTTGCATTTGAATTCAATGGTCTTTGTGCTGTGTAAAATGGGTGATTTTGAGTCAACTGGCATGGGCAGTTTATTGACACTGTAAACTGGGTGGAAATTTTGCTGTGGTTTTCTTGTTCTCTGTCCTATCTCGTCGCCATGCTTTTTGTGTGAAGAGACAACTTTTCACTGTTCCCCTCAGTCTCCTCCCTTGCCCATTAATCACAGCTAATCACAGTTAGACTGTAGACAGGCAGGGTAACACAAGTGGTCCTCTTCCTCTGACCTCTAGCAGTGGGGGTTGTCATGCCAAATTAACACTCAGTCCTACATGAATCTGGTATCTGTACAACCAGCAGCTTCCCCACTTCACATCCATGTGTGGAGAAACCCACATTCCAGTCTGTGTTTCAGGGGCAGTGTCTGTAACTTTACAAGTCATGCAGATCTAAATCAGTATAAGAGGACAATTTCATGGATCACTGTGTTTTAAACAAGGAGGGTCATCTCTTACTTTAAGACTCTTTGGTTATTTAGAAATTATCCTTGGCACCTCACAGAGCCATACATGGTATGGTACAGGTAATCCACAGTTGTAGTAGATTCCCCCCTTCCATACATATAATTTACCCTTACAATTCCTGAATGGAACTTGGTGGCTCTTAGGTGGACCCCACTGCCATCCCCACAGTGGTCAAACCAGGCCCTGTAGAGTAAGATAATACATCACCTGTCCCCTGAGTGATATCTGATCTCTAGACCTGTTGTTGGAGAGTACCTCAATGGAAAAAGATTGGTAGTACTCTGACAACATCTTCCTCATTAGGCCACACCAATTAAATTTGTTGTTTCTCCGATTGGCCCTGTCCATTTTTTTCTGATTTGAAAAAAAAAAAAAATACAATTATACGTATTTTGGTCCCAATGTTGAAGAATCCTTTTCTTCCTAGTTATCAAAGTTTTTCAATGTAACAATGCAACTTTGTTTCATTAAAAGTTCAAAATATATTGTTTTAATTATAAACCAGCCTGGTGTGTTGGCTTCATGGCCCATATCGTAACATTTCCGGCCTTCATGGGGTGCATTGGCCTGTTGTTTTTTATTCTCGCCCTGTTGCTTCAAACAACTAATTTAATTGGTGTGGCCTTCCAATGCACTAATTTTTGTATCAAATCTGGCTTATTCAAAATTAAAGCTCCTAAAGGTCTGATGAGACCGAGGAAATGCCTCACTACCATGACTACTGTACTCCAGGACGTTTTTCACACTAAGTAGTGAGTAGAAAAAGGGTGTACAAATGTATTGTCCAGACTCCAGAGACCTTGCCACTTCCTTTCACTGACCCCTCCTCCTGGCTGCCCAACACAAGCACTCTAGGAGTTTGCTAGCCTGGGTTCCAGACCCATAGCACAAAGGACACAAAGTATTTTGTGTCCAGTGTGCTATATGGGTTTGGCACCCAGGCTAGGAGTTTTCATGTTCCTCTGGAGAGATAATCCCTGGGATCCAGGTACTCTCCAAGCAGAGGTTGTTGGGGAATGATTGTTACATTTTTATATACATGTATAGCCTTTTTTTTTTTGTCCTGACCACCGTTGGTGGCCGCGGACCTTCTCTAGCTAATGGATACTTACTGCCTGGCCAATTTGATACTGTCCTTTTGCCACAAGAGGGATCTGCTTGGAGATTAAGATCCAGGTGGTTCCCATGATGGAGGGGGGAGTATATGTGGGGCAGGGATCTGGCATCCAGGCTGGGGGCAGCATTTCCTTGTCTTGTATCCCAGTCTGTTGTATCCAGTGTCTGATTTCTCCAAGTAGATGTTAAGCTAGAAAATTGTGATGTTTTCTAGATGCCTTGTATCCATTGTTTGTATGTTCCAAGCAGATGTTGGGCTCTGTCTACCTCTGTCACAAAAAAAGGCTTGAAGTTCAACCCTAATCTATTGTTCAGATCCCTGATACCTTCGGGTCATTTTGTAGGAATGAAACAACAACTTGAACAAGAAGTTGCAATTCAGCTTTCCTTTAACTGAGTTTGAGGTGATCATGATCAGAATTCATGTCAAACTCCTGTAGCTGTTGTAACATGCAGTTATTGCTCAGCTGTGGATGTAAAATGTAATAATGCTGTAGTTCATTTCATCATAATCTGTGAAAAGTAGATCGAGACAGTGATTGATAAACATGTACATTTTGACATTGTCACAAAGTGATAGATCAGTGGGTTTTTATCTGTTTCTACTAACTCCTCCTGTTTCTTACACAAGCTAGCATATAGCTCGAATTTAGGTTTCCTCCTCATATTAAGAAACTGAGAAGCTGGTTCAGATAACCTAAACAAAGGCAGGCTATCCTTTGGTCCCAGTGGGAACTGTCCAGGCATTCCTGCACAGTCGGCCCTTGGCTAGCTGGGGTCACAGGAAGGCTAAGGGGGCAAGGTGCTGTATCATATGTCACTCCTGTTCCTGTTCCACCAGGAACTTAGAAAACTAAATAAATAAGAGTAAATCTAGTATCCTTTTAATAGCCTGACTTTATAAGAGCAAAGACAAGTTCAGTTCAAGGTTGCAGAGATACATTGTAGATAGGGGTGATC